>NW_008343971.1:312569-366314 GCF_000622305.1 Nannospalax galili
CTGAGGATAGTAGTGCAGGCTAGGAGAGTTAGCCGGTGGTGCAGGCCCAGGGAAGCAGAGCGAGGTGAGGGCAGGGCCAGGACCAGAAGTGGTGCTCCTGGAGCCCAAGAAAGGGACTGAGTTGCTCTGGGTGAGAAGGGTCAGGAAGCAGTATTGGTTCCCCAGGTGTCTGGGGCCCCAAACCTAGGAATGGGGCAGGGCCCAAACTAGGAGTATAGAACGGCCGGGGGGGGGATGGAAGGGTGAATGTGGCTTAGCGAGTCCCGGTGTGGAGAGCTGCGCTATAGACTTACCCCAAGATGCCTGAGGATAGTATTGCAGGCTAGGAGAGTTAGCCGGTTGTGCAGGCCCAGGGAAGCAGCGAGGTGAGGGCGGGGCCAGGACCAGAAGTGGTGCTCCTGGAGCCCAAGAAAGGGACTGGGTTGCTCTGGGTGAGAAGGGTCAGGAAGCAGTATTGGTTCCCCAGGTGTCTGGGGCCCCAAGACTAGGAATGGCGCAGGGCTCAAACTAGGAGTATAGAATGGCAGGCGGGGGGGCAGGGGGGTCGGGGGGGGGGGGGGAGGGGGGATGAGGCTTAGGGGATCCCAGCGCGGGGAGCCGGGCTATAGACTTACCCCAAGAGACCTGAGGATAGTCCCATTTTTATTTTTTAGAAAGTTATTTCCTATATCATATTTACATTTATAGCAATAAAGTATCTTTTATTTAAGCCTAGAATATACTACTTTAAAGATTTATATAATAAATAACACTATAATGTAACTTCAGAAAACAAGACTTTAGTTTCAGCATCTTGTGGTATATAAACCAACAATCCATATAAATTGTTCTATGAATTAAGGATAATCATTTCATATTTGTGGGACTTAGTTTTACAACTCAGAAAATGAGAACTTGATTGTGTAGACTGTAATGTTCTTTCTAATTGAGAATGTCTATTTATTAAATTCCTGCTGAATGAACTATGTTATTCCCTAAATTATTTGTTTTTAATTTAAACAGACTACCCTGGGTCCAGGAATAACTAGAATACTATTTCATTATGTTTAAATTTTAAAAGATTAAATTGAAATTAATAGAGTGTATGTGTTTTAAATTATGGAGAATTAAAATTGTGTACAGGAAGAATTTTTAAAAAGTGTATGGAAAACTGAGGGATGTATGCTCTTATCATGCCTTGATTTTCATGTATGTACCAAGCCTCTTAATTCTTTTTAAGCTGGGCATCCATTTTAAAACCTAAAAATTAATTCATTTGTATTATCTATCATAAGCCCTTAATCACATTTCTTGATGAAATTGTTTTGACTTAATTTATGTACCTATCACTTTTATATTCAAGATATTTTCTTTGACTTCTTTATTATGACAATACTCACATTTGTGTGTATTAGTGTGTTTATGTTAGTATGTGAGTGTGTTACTGTATGTTAATATATGTATGTGTGTATGTTACTGTGTGTGTGTTATGGCGTGTATGTTATTGTGTGTTATGTATGTAGATATGTGTTAGTGTGTGTATGTTATTTCGTCTTAGGATGTGTATGTTAAGTGTGTGTGCATTGGAAAGTGGGAGAGCAGTAATATGATAGCAAGTCACAGGTACTTCGGGACCAAAAGACTTTAAATCTATGAAATTTATTTCATTTATCTTCCTATCCGTATTTCCCAGTGTCTTCATCTTTCCCCCACCAAAATGTAATACTAGTGCAGTTCAGATCTTCCCACTAGAAGGAAATATATCAAATATTCAAGTTCTTCAAACCAAAAACAATCGATGCACTATGACAGATATGTTGTTCCAGAAGAAAATTGTTTTTTGTGCTTCTTAAAGAAAGAACAGTGAGTGTCTTGGAGAAGAAAAATCCAGTCTTGCAAGAAGTTACATTTATGTCTCTTCAAGAGAGAAATTAAGACCAAAAAGTTAACTCTACAACAATGATTAACTTAAATCATTTTTAGAGACCAGTTGAATGACCGTACTAAAGTTAAAATATGTCAGTAACCTACAGTGAAGATAAGAAAATGTCATATTAAGCCAAAGGAAGATGCAGATGCCCAGTGTATTTAAATCACATACCTATATTTATGTTCATCTTATTTATGGGTACCTGTAATTCTTTTTATGTATATTCAATATGCAGGTGTATTAAGAAGGGTGAAAATCTAAAATTAACTTTAAAAAAGTTTCTTGCCTGTTAATGTTAAATTAACCCTATAAAGCTTTAAGGTAAGACAAATTAGGATTTATCAGTTCCTAGAAAGGCTATTATTAAGTTTACAGTTTCCTCTTCAACATGTCTATGTATGCCTATATGTGAAGGATAAGTTTGCATATGAGTAAATGATCTTTGTGGTAAATGATATTTTTTTAAAGTTATTATAAAGTTTCAAATGGTCATACCTAAAGATGCATTTAGGATATTTAGGGTGAACACCTAGCCCCAAATTAGAATTCATACGGAAATAATTAATTATGAATCTGGATGTTTCAGAAATTGGGAAAATAGTTTACTATAAACATGTAAGCTGATCCTCATATCTAATTTTGACAAATCAATGTTTGGGGTTATGCTTCAAGTGATAAGAGAAGAATAAACTCAACAGAAAGGTTTCAATGAGAGCTAAAACATCAATCTATTATACACAGATATTACCAGTATATGAATACATATACACATAAATAATCTGGGGGCTGGAGAGATAACTCAGTGGTTAAAAGTACAAGCTACTCTTCTAGAGGACCTAAATTTGGCTCTGGTACTCACATCGGATGACTCAACCACTGGTAATTCCAGGCCCAGGGACTCCAACAACCTCTCTTACTATCTGTGACTATGCACACGTGGCATTAAGACAGACAGACAGACAGACAGACACATATACATTTATATACACGTGTACACATAAGTAAAAATAATAAAAACATAAATGTTCACAAAACTAACAACTTTATCCTTTTTGTTATGCTCCATCTAGAACAAACAGTTCTTCCAGAACTTGCAAAGTAGAATAATTTGTAGATGAAGGAGAGTGGAAGAAATGAAGGTTATGCATGATTTTGTTGCTAGTAAAAATGTGAGGGGACCTTGCTAAATTGCCTTGAGATGAACAAGAAAAGAGAGTTGGCTACATTCCTCCCCCAAAATCACCAGATTGCATGACTAGTTATTCAGCCTTCGTCATATTTAAGATTATTAATGTGATTTGGTAAACAACCAATGTGGTGAGCATGTGGTATGTATGGTCATGAGCAGTGTCAGAGGCACGTCTTTTGAGTACAAAATTTAATGAGGTGCTAAGACAATAATCAAGTTGTTATCATCACACTATACATTAAGTACAAGGTAAAGTCCTATGATGAGAGACTGGAGAGGTGGCTCAGAGGTTAAGAGCACTGGCTGCTCTTGCAGAGGACCTGGGTTGTATTCCCAGCACCCACAAGGTGGCTAACAACCTTCCAGAACTCCAGTTCCATGGGATCCAATGCCCTCTTCTGACCTCCATGGGCATTGTATGATATGGGTGCATTTACATACATGCAGGCAATACACTCATACACATACAATTAAAAAATAACAATAAATAAAATATTTTTATAAGTTCCATGATGAAGAAAAGGACTTTAAATAAAAATAACATCATGATGTGTTGATGTATTCTAAAATGCTATACTTGTCTGATTGAGTAGATGTCATACCAATGGTCAAGCTCTCCTTCTAAACATCTTCACAACTTCTGAACATATCCAGAATTTCAAATCTGACACAATTTTGCAGTTACCTTAGCAGATGTGCTTGAATCTCTTCAGTGTTTCAGAATATTAATTGGTGGCTGCAACTTTAAGGCATCTTCACATTAAATGAAGCACCTGAGATATTTCTTTTTACACTCTGTGGTAGTTTGAGTAAATGTCTCTCCCAGGCTCCAAGTATTGGCATATTTGACCCATCCCAGCTGGTGACACTCTTTGCAGAATATTAGGAGCCAGCCTCACTGGAGGAAGCATGGCACTGCAGGCCTTGAGCTTTGCAAGTTCCTAAGCCTCATTCCCATTTCCAATTCCCCTTGTGCCTGCTTGAAATGTGATCACTTAGCTTTCTGCTCCAGTCATCTCTGCCACCATGTTTCCTAACCATAATGAATTCTTTCTCTTCTTGAAATGTAAGTCAAATAATTATTTCTTCTATAAGTTAACTTGATCATGGTATTTTAATCACAACAACAGAAAAGTAACTAACGCACACTCCTTCCTAAAATGAGTAGGATGCATGATAAGTACTTCTCATGGTATTAGTATGTCTCCATTATAAAAGTAACTAGATAATAAACTCAGTTTGCCCCAAGCTGCAGCATATATATATATAAACATGGTTGTTTTTTCCTGCATAGTTATTCTAACAATAAAAGGGGAAACAATATGTCTGTGAGGGATGAAGAGGAATATTTTTCTCTGGGTAGACAAAGGGAGAAATGGAGAAGAGGAAGGTTTTAGTACAGATCTCAAACTGTAGGCACAAACTTCACGTAAAACAGAAAATGCCTACTGACTTTAAGACATTAGAAAGACATTAGACTGCAAATGCTTTCAAAGTGTAAATCTCTTTTGAAGTTCTAGTTGGCTTCTCCATTGCTGTGCCAAAATACTCTGACCAATGCCAACTTGGGGAGGAAAGGGTTTATTTGGTTTACATCTCCCAGGTCATACTTCATCAGGAAGCCCAAGGCAGGAACTCAGGGTAGGAACCTGGAGGCAGGAGCTGAAGCACAGGCTATAGAGGAATCCTGCTTACTGGCTTGCTCTTCTGGTCCCTGCTCAGCCTGCTTTCTTATGCAACACAGGCCCACCAGCCCAAGGGTGGCACCACCCACAGTGGGCTGGGCCCTCCCACATCACCCAGCAATCAAGAAGATGCCCCACAGACATGGTCACAGGCCAGTCCAATGGATGCAATTCCTCAGTTGAGGCTCCCTCAACCTAGATGTGTCAAGTTACCACTAAAGCTATCCAGCATAGAAGTGATTAAACAACATGTTATATTAACGAACATCTGTTACTAAATTCTCTTATCAAGTGGGAGGACTTTGTAGGCCATATAAAGGTTGTTTCAAAATATAGTTATGAATTTCTCAGACATTAAAATACATGATTATATGTTTAAGCACAGGTGATATAATTTTAAAGATACTGTGTCAGAATACTGGAAAGTGGTAATCAGTTTTATTGTGAGTTTAATCTTTTGTTTTATTGTTAGTTATTTCCTTCTCACAGGGTGTTGGGAGCCTGAGGCTCAGCCATTTCTCAGGGCTGCTGGCGGATCTGAGTTGGTGACTTTCCATTCTGCCCACCATCCTCCCGCAGGTACAGGCCAGAGCCTACAACCTTCCCATGGCCTTGGCTCACAGCCAGGGCTCACAACCTTGGCCCACAACCTTGGCTCTAGGCCCGCAACCTTGGCCCATGGCCTTGTTCTCTTTTCCAGTAAACAACCCTGTTCTCCAGTAATCAGTAGATTCCTCCCTTAGAGTACGTCAGGGCCCCTGTGTTCTGATTGATTTGATTGCTCACTCTTCACTTCTTTGTTCTCATTCTCTATTTAAACTCATGTTTGTGCTTTAATAAATGAGACTTGATCAGAGCCCTGTCTTGTCTCCATTTCTCTTGTCGCTTGCCTCATATAGGTCCCCACTCTCCAATCCAGGTACTTCGTGGCAGTTTCCGCAGGTCGGAACCGAGTCACATTGCAGGGTGGCCTCCCGCAACAGTGGATTATTTACCTAGAGAAATCATGTCTATGGCACTATGGTAAATATCTACTGCTCAATATTATACTGAATTTTAAAAAAATGAAATGAATAGAAACATCCACTTACTAAGAATGCAGAATGTGCATTACCAGCTATGTTTGGCTAATGCGCAGCAGCGTCCTATCTTCTTCCATTCCAGTTTCCTCAAGTGCTTTAAACGGCCTTTTCTTTTTCTTTTATTTTTTTTAATTGGTACAATTTGTATTTATGATGGCTGTTCCTTATGCATGCTTGGCACCCATTTTCCTTCTAAGTATTCAAATTCTATCCTCGTTCTCATGGGATTATTCAGTAATTCTCCAAATTTTGAATAAAACAATTGATTAGTTTTCCTGAAATACTTAAGATAGTAGTCTCTCAAAGTTATTGTTTAAAATGTTCATTTTATTTTAAATATTGTTATATCAGTGTTACAAGTGCTACACTCTTATAAAACATGCAAGTGAGCATGCCTTGATTAAAGAACATTCTGAACTTTATAAAATAGCTACATTTACTTCATTTGGGTAGTGTATCTTGAAAGACAATTTTGTATTTGTACTTACCAATGAAACTCTCAAAGATAAGTGGGTTGTGCTAGGCTTCATTTATTAAAATGTTTTCTAGTATCAGAACTACGTAAAGAAGAACAAAGTTTAGAACCATCTTATGTCTAACATGACTGATTGTCTAGTTACAGCAGCATGTGAAAGTCCTGTCACAACATTTTGATAAGTCCATATATGGTGTAGAACTTAAATTGATGCCTATTTGGTTAGACGTCAACACAATTGACAAATAAATTATATTTCCTTCTTACTGAAAATGAAGCATAGTGGAAATATTAAATGTTTTTCAATATGTATAATTTATTAGAAAATTAGAAAGAAAATGCTCAATAAAAGGTATTCTATTAATGTGTCCACTGAAGATTTTTATATTATGTAATAGAAAACATAGTCTGGAGATACGACTCAGCAGTTAAGAGCACTGTCCAGTCTTGCAGAGGACTGGGTTTGGTTCCCAGAAATCACACTGTGTCAAACAACCATTTGTAACTCCATTTCCAGAAGCTAAAACATCCTCTTCTGGCCTTCATGGTACACTTACATAAATGAAGGCAAAAACAGTCATACACATAAAATAAAAATAAATGAATCCAAAATTTAAAAAAAGAAAACATAAATATATTGAAATTCTCACAGTGGAGTGGTGTTTGATTTGTGGTTATTTTAATTGGAAAAGTATGTCATTAACAAAATGATAACAGCACAATCTTACAGGAACACACCTTTAATGATTATATTCAACGAAGCACAAGCACACAGATATTTGCAAAGCATATATAAATGAAATCAGATCGTAAAAATTATTGACCTAGTATAGTTGGATTTGAGGATTATGACCACTTATGTTAATATGGCATAGTTATTAGAATTCCAAATTACGGAAGTCTGTGTTAACTAAGATTTAGTCTTTTGGACCAGCTAAGCATTTTATGGGAAAGATGAAATTAAAACTGATAAACTATTGTTTGCATTAGGATTGTCCTTTGGACAATTTCAGATACAATAGTCTTATTACCTTAGAAAACAATTCATGTGTGGCTCACCAGTTTCATTTTCAAGACCAGATTCAAGAGACACACCTTGTGCCACGTGTCAGGAGCTTCTTTCATTTAAAATTGTTCTTTTTCTTGGAAACCACACTACAAACCGTTGTGTCCGTTCCCCAAATGTTATAGATTTCTACTATGACATCTCAAATCCTAAACTGTACATAACGTTATTCTCTATGTCAGGGTGGAGTTCCCCCTGATCTTAGTGAATTCTGTGATATTTAGCTTTCTCTTGACAATGTGTTATTTATGGAATGTTGGAAATTAAACCGGATCAGCTATCTGACCTTTGAGACAACTGATCAGGATATCAACATATGTACATCTATCTTATAAAATATCTTTGGCAAGCCTTTCTGTACTTGGTCCCTAATCTTAATGTTATATCCAAAGTTGTGCTCCAGGGTCTCGTGTGATGGCTAAATGGGTAAAGTGTATGCCACACTACCATGAGAATATGAAATTTCTAGGTTTAAAATGCCTAGAAACCACATAAATATATACCTAGTAGCTCACATATGTCTGTAATCAATTATTATGGCAAGATGGGAGGCAGAAATATAAGCCCTGGACATGGGCAGCCAGCTTCCTAGGGCATAGAGTGGTAAAGAACAAGAGACCTTGTCACAATCAAGGTGGAAAGCAGGACCCAAAACCCAGAGTTGTCTTCTCACATCCACATGTGGGCTGTGGCACATGTAGGCCTGAACTTACCTTAGCATGCACATGCAGATACACACACACACACACACACACATTACATTCCTATGTTGTCCCAATTATATTTGATTGTCACTTTCTAGCCTCATTATATTTGTTTCTTTTTCCACATTTTTCTATGTTCATTTAAGTGCTCTTTGACATTTTCATTCTTTTTGATCAAATTTCATGATCACATTTTTGATGAAGCAATTTCATTATAACATTATTTATTCTAGTCTATATATTCTTCTTGAATAAATATTGTGAACAGTTTTGCATAAGGTGACTGCTGACAAGGTGAAAGATTGTCTTAGATCTGAGGCTGTGCTGTCTTAAAATCAACGCTCACTCATTTAAAGCACTGTTTCCTACTTTGTGTGTCTCAGCCACAGATGTATGAAAATCCTCATGGAAGCATGACTATTTGTTAAGATGATTAATTTGATAGTAATACTTGTGTAACCTGAAGTTTCTGTATTGGCCACTAGTCCTGCCTATGAGAACTCATGCCTTTGTAATTCACCCTTTCCAGGATGTGATAAACTATGCAAAACCCAAAATAGAAGGTATTCTGTTTGTCAGCCCTGAAACCGCAGAGGGCATGGGCACATGAGTCTCCCAGGATGGGGGAGGAGAAAATATGGTGAAACTACTTGATATTTTGCATATGATATAACATTTACTTTAATTGCTAAAGTAGATTAAGCTATTGCTTCTCAAGTTTATTATCTTTATTTTCTTCATACCAAAATAACCCCAAATTGCACTCAAAAATAATTTTTAGATTAGTTTTATTGGTGTATTGAGTCATTGGAAAAAAATAGGTATAACCACCAAGAACTGTGTTTTGGGGCTGGAAATTTGGCTTAGCAGTTAAGAGCTCTGGTTGTTTTTGCAGAGTCTCAGCACCCACACTGCAGCTATGTCATCTTCTGATCTCTGTAGGAATTGCATGACATGGGTGCACTTACACATATGCAGGCACTCATACACATAAAATAAAAATAATAAATAAAATATTTTTTTTAAAGTTGTGTTCTGGGCCAATAAGATAGTTCAGTAGGTTAACACACTGGCCACAAGGCCTGATGACCTGATTTCAATTCCCAGAATCCACATAGGAAGGAGAAAACCAAGTCTTTCTCACAAGTTATCCTCCACATGAGAGCCCTGGCACAAACCCTGGCCCCATCCACAATTAAGCACAGTATTGTTTTCTGTAATGATTTTACACTGAAAGAGTGAGAAAAAAGGCAGAGCTGAATGGTATCATATCACACATCAGCTCTTCCAAAATCCTGCTTACTTCATCCTGTGCTAGCTGTACTTAGGAGGGATCAGACAGCATAAATCAACCGTAAAGTAAATACTGGGGGGAATTCCTAAGCAGTTATTTCAAAAGCACTTCTAATTTTACTGCATCCCTAAAGCTGCCAGTTCAAGAATAACAAGCTTCCCCTCCTCAGTGCAGTTTCCTGTTGTCTGCCATAACTTTCTCTTGGAGGTGTTTATCCAAGAATATCTATGAGTTTTGGACAGATTAGGCAGTTCTTAAATAATCAAGGTAGAGCTGACACACACTAGGCAAACAAGGAAGATCCTGAATTGAAACTATTTGTTCATAAGGTTTGAGTTAATGAAAAAAAATTGTCAAGAAACTTCCTATGCATTAGTTAGAAACAGTAACACTCAGGTTTTTGTGACAGAAATGTACCTTTTCTGACAAATATTTAATGTAATATTCCACAGACCAAAGGAAATTTCATGGTGGTTGTATAGGAATGAGATAGACTGCATGGAATCAGTTTGTCCATTCATCTCCCTAATACAGTTTAGAAGCAAAACTGTTTGAATATACATTACAAATTAAACAATAAATATATATATATAATTACACAGTGGTTTGTTTTAAGCAGGCAAGAATATTGGTTTTGATTTTTTTTTTTTTGACTTTTGAAAATAAGGGCTCACTCTGAAGCTCAGGGTAGACTGGGGCTCACTATGTAGCTAGGCTAGTCCTGAATTCGTGCAATCCTTCTGCATCAGGCTCCTGAGTTCTAGGATTATAATCACGATCCCCACACTTGGGTAGTCTTTTCCAAAAGGGATGATTTTTACATTTTTTTTAAATGAATTTTTAATTTTTTTAAGTTCTTATTTTAATAGCACAGTAAGATTTGAGAAGGATAGCCCTGGTGCACTTTGTGTAAAGGCTCCTCCTGTCTTTGATATGGATCATATTTATGAAAATGTACTGCCACTTCCATACAATTAAGTGAAAATTAAAAATGCATGGATCTTCTCTGGGATTTTACATAAAAATCATCTAATTTGTTTACTTCTTCCTATAAGCTGATAGTGTAAGATCAAGATTGGCTTTGGAAAACTGGGGCTACGAGGAAGTAGTAAAGTGCTTGCTACACAAGCATGTGGATTTGAGTTCAAGTCCCATCACTCAAATAAAAGCCAGGTACAGAACCACATGCATGTTACCCCAGGACTAATGATAGAGACAGGAGAATCCCTGTGGTTTCCTTCACAGTCTAGCTAAGTAAGTGAGTTCCAAGTAAAAGATAATTTCTCAAAAATAAATAAGGTAAACAGCAGTTAAGGTAGATGCTTAATATTAATCTGTGGCTTCTGCATGCATATGTATACATGTACACGTGCACATGCACAAAAATACACACACACACACACACACACACACACACACACACTCACAGACACCTGAGTGCCTCTGTCAACAAATTGTAGTCTTAAGGATTGTGGTGTAATTTAAATAATTGTAATCAAAGAGGAAAATATAATAAAAATTTCCTTCATCAAATGACCTGGTACTTTTCAAGAAGAGATAAATTATTGTGTGAAACAAAAGCAACTTATGTTATAATTTATGACATGCTTTTTCCATGCATTAGAGTTCCCATAAAACCTAGTCAGGTGGATATCATTTTCTATCACAGCTATTTTCTCTCAAATTAATTTAAATGATGAGAATAGTGCTTCATATACATGTAAGATATAATTTATGTCTAAATAATTTCATTTTATGATAAATCTTTTTTATTAATTGCCTGTCATATAACAACATTTTTTATGTATCTAGGTTGTATTTAAATTTGAGTTATGAAAATTCAATGATATGTGACTGTAAGTCTTTGTATTTAACTCCAATTTAAAGTTTCGCCAAAGCATATGTCAGCCACACCACACCTAAGCCCAGAACAATTAAAGACTGGTCTCTATATCTTGAGGAATTTCTAAAATACTTTCAGATATAAATATTTGAGGAATGGTTGGCAAGATGGCTCAACAGATAAAGGCTCTTTCTGTTAAGTCTGATGACAGAAGTTCTGTCTCTGGGACCCACACTGTAAACAGAGAGAACCAACCCCCACAAGTTGCCATCTGACATCCATACACATGTAATGGCACACAGGTAAATACACACACAAAGAAATAAATGTAATAAAAACATTAAAAGTTACCCGAGGTAATGCAAATTTCACAGCTGGAATTTTGTTAATGGCTTTACCATCTTTAACACCTCACTGTATTGTAATAATATACTCTATACCATTAATTCAGTATGGAGTTCAAAGTCTTTATTCTTCCACAGTTCTTACTGATGATGTTCCAAATTCTATCCACCTGAAGAACTGGCCATGACCCTCTTTTCTGACATTAATATATGTCTTACTAAACTCTGCAGTTAAGACAATTTGTTCCACTTGTCTTTTGAATTTTACCCTAAATAGCCTATATTAAGACTGAGCTGCTGCTGATGGCCCTTCCCAATTCCCTATCTTTCTCGGCTTTCTCTCAGCTATGAAATAGTTTTAGCTCATTTATCCTTGACTATGTGTCTTAGATGTGTAAGAGGGCCGTTTCTCTTTATTCACAGCTGAAAGAGGAGGAACAGTTGATTTTCCCCAGATTTGCTGTTAACAAAACAGAATTAAACAGAATTTTCATTTTGCCAGAAGGTAAGGTGACCCAGCTTTTCTTTCAGTGACATTGCTCTGCGTCGAGGCTAAACTGTGTGTCTTTTTATTTAAAAAAAAAAAAAAAATACAGTAGTATATTTTGTTTCTTGGGAAAGAAATTTTCCCCTCTAAATTTCTTCCAACATGTTTATCTTTGATATTTTCTCTGTTTCACAGATCTTTATGCTGATAATCAAATATTTGCATGTGCTGTAGTTATTGTTGTATCTCAATAAGTCATACATCTCCATTTGTTATTAATGTATTTTATCCTCCTAATAGTATTAAACCTATTTTTTTTAAGTTTTAATTTCATACGATGCCACAGGAGTATAATTTTCCAGGATTTGTTCAGTGAAATACCACAAGATAACAGGGCATGTCATCTACAATAGAGAGTAGCTGGAACACATATCCTGGATCCCAATTCCAAGGCTTTGCTGGTTGTTGCCAAAAAACTCCTAGTGTGCATTTCATTATGCTAGGATTTTTGGCAATGAGCATTAAACTTTCTTACATACAGGAACTAAGAACCCAAGAAAAATCTGATAGCTAGTAGGTAAAAGTACTCTATTATAAATGTAAAAGTACTTGAAAAACTGATAGACATGTAAATTTCATGTTCATCTTGCTTTGCACACCTGTAAATGATACTTTGTGCTCCTTCTTGTATCTCTACAATTTCATATTTGGTAAGTAAATCTTTTTCACTAAGCAGTGCTTATGTAATGGAGTGATATTTTGTTGTTGTTGTTGTTGTCGTTGCTGTTTTTATGTGTATTGTAGGAACGACTTTTACAATATGGTCTGTGACCTGGAAGATGTTCCTCTGACCCTATGATGACAAGCCACAGACCTGCCTCCTTCCCATGCTCTGCAAAGAAGCCACTCCCCTTCCCTCTTCCAGCCAATCAGTTCACTACAGCCACTTGCAGGGGACGGGCTATGGGTATAAAAGCTGGGAAAACCACGAAGCTGCTCTCTTGCCATTTTGTAAGGCTGTCTGGAACCACAGGATTTATGTCTGGATGTGGATTTTTGGCATCAGCTGTGAATGGAAGGGGGCGCTTCTCTGTAAGTAAACCCACACCCCAAGCTCAGTTAGCAAGTCCCATAAACTCATCAAGATTCTTCAAACTGGGATTTGGAGAACTTTTTTCTCAGGCTGTCACAAGGACCTTGGGAGGAGGGAATTGGATGTAATGTGGACCTTCCAGCAGTGAATTTGACTTACAATTGGTGTAGCCAGCAGGATATGATGAAGCTGAGAATGAGTTTTGGAAGAGTGTTGGTGATGTCTCTGAAATGGGGAAAGAGACCAACAACCGAAGTAAAGTGGGGTGGGGGAGAGTGTGGGCTGAGGAAATGTTAACCAGGTGAGCCATTCCCATAGGCTTGGTGGGGGTGGCTGCAGTGGCATGGTTAATGTGTGGACAGTGAGATATGTAACTAGGGTGAGGCCTTCTAAACAGTCAGGGTCGATGGGACAGATCCCAGGGTGGTAGCCATGTTGTAGATGGTATGGGGTTCCATGCCTGCTTGATGGGTGGGGGCCACCACATGAGTATGGAGATGCCTTGAAAACAGCAGAAGGTCTGGGACAGATTCTGCAAGCTCTGGGAGTAGCACACCAGGGACAGAAATGTCAAAAAGCAGCTGCAGTGGTTGCTTGGCTGCTGCTATTGATAGTAAGAAACCTGTCCCAGGTGGAGGCCTTAGCTGGAAGGAAAACTGAAGGTGTTAGAGAGGAATTAGAACTGGAGAGGGATTTGGAGCTGGCCTCTTCAGTACTGGCCTCTGACCTTACCAGTAAATTAGATAAGAGAGAAAAGGTGATGGAGGTGTTGGCATGACATTTTTTTACATCTAGGAGGTAATAAGGGAAAAAAAGCCCAGATCAGAATTATAATAAAAAGGCCCATTTTGGGATCCTAAAACCTGGAACCCCCTGGGAAGACTCAGGCAGTGAGGAAGAAGGAAGTGACCTAGAGATAGTAGGAGATGCTCCTCGGGTCTGACCTCTAATTCAAAGAAAGGGAAAATTCATGGTCCAATATGCAGATGGAGGTCTTAAGAATAGCCCAGTGCAAGAGACCATGGTAATCAGAGAATACCCAGCACTAGAACTATTAGAACTAGGAAAGACATTTAAATGAGCTATGAAGGAGCCTGTGGCTACCTGGCTTGTGAGGCTATGGGATATGGGGGCAGATGGAATCATTTTAAGTTCTACAGAAGCAGAGAAGTTAAGCAACATAACCACTCATCCTTCTTTGAGACAAAGACTTCACAAACTTAAGACAACATGAGGGAAACCAGTCCATGATGGATTGGCTCATACAAGCCATTCGGGACACTCTCTCCAGCTGAGATTCCCATGAATATTAGAGCTTGGAAAACCATTGAAGAAGGACAGGCTCCGTTGAGGGAACTGGGCATGAGGGAAGCTGTATTTGATGCCCAGTTCATGGGCCCAGACAGGACTGTGATTACAGGAGACTTTAGAAATAAACTGATTCAGCAAGGCCCCTGAGACAGTATGGAGCTTTGGTGGCAGTGCTAAGCCCCATGGTTGGGTGTGACCTGTATGAGGCTGGCGAGGCTCTGGCAGATTTAAATGATTTAGACCAACATGTAAACAGGGTTTGAAAGGTGCTGAAGTGAGTAGACACAAGGGAAAAGAGCTAGAATTCAGCAAAGAGGCCCTTCTGTGTCTCCCGAGCCCAAATGTGGGTGGATCTGCGCAGAGCAGGAGTCACTAGGGACAAGATAGATGGGCAGCCAAAGCTGTGCTGGTGAGTCTGTGGAGGGCTTTAAGACCTGACCAGCAATTCACCACAGAAGTAAGAGAAACGGGAGACCAGAAGGTGTGGGTAACCCCATCTGTGCCCCCTGCTCCAGAGGAAGGCAGCCTTATTGGATGGGACCCCCCCAACCACTGCCTAGAAAGGGTGGCCAAGGTTGTCTACAGGTGAGGGCCATACTGGGTGACCAGAAGCCATGCGTCAAACTGAGGATTTATTGCCCCCTGCACTAATATACAAAACGCATGGGCCCTAGTGGATACTGGGGCAGAGTGTACATTCATTCATGGCAATCCCCAAAAACATCAGGGCCAGTGGATTGCAGTGCATGGGTATAGGGTTAAAACCATACAAATAAAGCAGACTAGAGTCATTCTTAGAATGGGAAATTATCCCCCCCAGGAGTACAAGGTGTGCATCTCCCCCTTTCAAAAGAACATTTTAGGGGTGAATTCCCTGCTGGGTCACACCCTACATACTACTGTGGGAGAGTTTTGGCTAAGGGTGCAAACAGTAAAGGCAATTACTCCGGGGGGGGGTTGGAAGGTGGGAGCCAGTCAAATTGCCCACCCCACAGAGGGTGGTGAATATCAAACAGTACTGGCTTCCTGGAGGTCAAGATGAAATTACATCCAGGTCAAGATGAAAACATCCAGGATCTTGAGCAAGCAGAAGTTATCCGCCCAGCCCAGAGCCCTTTCAGTAGCCCAGTTTGACCTATCAGGAAGACAGATGGCTCCTGGAGAATAACTGTAGATTACCAGGAGTTAAATAAGGTGATGCCTCCCATTCATGCAGCGGTGCCCATCATTACACTGCTAAGTGATCAGCTGGTGCAGGAAATGGGGTCCTTCCATGCTGCAGTGGACCTTGCTAATGCATTCTTTTGTCTTCCCCTAGCAGCGGAATCCCAAGATCAACTTGCATTCACATGGAATGGATGACAATGGGCTTTCAGAGTACTTCCCCAAGCTTAACTCCACAGCCCCACGATTTGTCATGGAATGGTGGCCTGGGACCAGGCCCTGTTTTGTAAGGAGGTTCCACTACATAGATGACATAATGTTAACTTCTGAGTGCCTTACAGATTTGGAAGCTCATTTATGGAACATGCAAGTGCACCTGAAGGAGCGAGGATGGGAAATCAACCCACAGAAGGTACAAGGGCCGGTACAGGGGTAAAATTCTTAGGAGTTTTATGGTCAGGCAGAACTCACATAATACCCAGTGAAGCAGTTGAGAAAATCTTCCAACCCATACCAATAAATGCTAAACAGTTACTGGGTATTTTGGGGACTTCTCAGGTATTGGTGAATTTTTATACCTCACCTTGCTCAGGTTACCTGCACCCTGTATAATTTAATAAGAAAAGGTGCTACATGGGATTGGGATGAAAAGGCCCAAGAGGCTTTTGAGCAGGCCAAGATACTGGTTGGGCAAACTAAACAGCTGTGTGCCCCAGGACCTCGGTGTCCCTTCCTCTTGGAAGTCACCAGGAGCCCTGAAGGTTATGGATGAGTCACAATAATATCATAAAGCTAAAACTGCCTAATCATAAAGATTATGCCTAGGTACCCATACAAAAATCAGATATTTGGAAATATTGATAATAACTGGCTTGGTTATTTCTCTTTCAATTATATGCTACATATGATTCCCAGGAAATACTTATTTGTTTGGTGATGAGTCTAAGTGGCAGCAAGTTGTTTAAAAGTTTCAGCACTATGGGAAAGATTGGAAAGATGGCCAGTCTAATGAGATGGTGATTAGATATTTACTAAGAAACAAACTACTTGCATGATTAGTATTAATTACTGATTAGCAACTGGCCATAACTTAGAATCATGTAATGGATAAACTTCTGACATGAGTCTTTAGTTTGCTTTAACTGAGGTAGGAAGATGCCTTTTGTGTTCCTTAAATGTGGGTGGCACCATTCCACCGGCTGAAGGCCTGCACTGAATGAAAAAAAGCATTCATCATTTTTTGCTTCTTAAAGGCAAAGGCCATGTAACCAGCTACCACACATCTGCCATCAGAACCAAAAAGAAAGGTACCCTGAAACATATCCAGAAAAATCCTTTCATTCCTTAATTTGTTTTCGTAGATATTTTGTGAAAGCAATGAGAAAAGTAACGAGTAGTGCATTTGTGTGTTTATCTGCTTGTCACAAAGAGTTCCAGTATAAAGTTGTGGTTAAACCAGTTGTGGTAAACCAAAAGTTCTACTGTCCTCCATTCAGGACTTCAAGGATTAATGCAAAGATCTCTTGAAGAGCCAACTCAGAAGGGCAGGAAGCACCCAGGGAGACTGGCCTGAATTTCCATTAGTTCAAGTCTTTGGGTTTAGTCTCCAGCCACAGTGAATACATAGATCAAGATTCCAAGTCAAATGTACCAATTTATCTCATGTTTCTGCCACATTTCCTGCTTAGAGTATATTTCCTAACTTCTCTGAAATTATTTACTTTCTAAAACTGTTCACATCCAAACTCACTGCGTTGTGTTAACGATCAAATAAAAGTTTATATAAAAGGCATAGCAAAGTGACTCAGTGAACCCCTAATAAATAATTTAAGGTTGTTATAATAGGAGAGATAATAGTATTAGTAACAATAGCAACACTGAACACTCATTTGCATTAGTGCTATTTTATTGAAAGCATTAATCTAATGTATTACTTACATTAGTACTATTCGTAACTGATTTTGCTGATAACAATTTCATTGCTTTTTACTTTCCTAATTCCATGATAGCTTAAAATTTAATTATCATTCTTAAATCGTTTTGTTGTTAGTTTTATTTTAATTGAATTTTTGTGATTTTAGTAAAATGTAGTTTAATGATAGCATTTAGATTCCCTCTCCTATCTGCACTGTCCCCACTGCCCCACACTACATGTATAAAATCAACTTATAGAGTCTGATTTGTGTTGCCAAATGTCCTTCAGTGTGGGTCCATTCCTGGGCCCACCAAGGGTCCCATCCCTGTAAAACACTGTCCCTTCCCCTCTCAGCAGCCATCAATTGCTAAAATTTCCTTAATTACTCCCTTCCCCATGCCTATGCTGGGGTTTTGCCTGGTTTGAGCTTGTACATGCTATCACCACTACTGTGAGCTCATATGAGTAATTGTCTGGAAAACTCTGTTTACCTGTAGCCATCTAACACCTCTGACTCTTAAAATCTTTAAGCCCCCCCTTCTGTAATGAGCTCCAAGGCTTGGGTCTAATTGGAATTACAACTTGCTCAATGGGAAGGAACTTATGTGCAGTACTATAAAGGTAGCCAAATGCACATAGCTGGACAGGTCACAGATCTGCTTTTGTCAGATACCCAGAGCAACATAATTTCTTATTCTAAATATACATACTCATATTTGCATGCAAGTGTATCTTTCACCCCTTATACATTTTTTTTTTTTGCAAAGGATGAATACTCTTAGAGACTTCCAGAACTTGTCAAATGCAGAGAATAGTGTCTTTGAGACACTTAACCCTAATTGACACATTTCAATACAACCTCTACACTTAGGATGAATGCATCTCTCAACTGTCACCAGAGTTGCCTATATAGAAAATGGAGATTAAGACAGAAACCCACAATTGGTCAATATTCAGATAACAAGAGGCTGCAGAGTGCTTATCCCTGAATAAGACATATTTAAATTTCATATCTTTCTACATCATATAAAATTTCCAGAGAAAATTACATGCAGTAGTAGAATGAGAACTGTTGCTTTATCAGAATGTTACCTTTCTAGCACATGATACAGACTCTTATTTGCTTCTGATTTTATACTATGTTCCCATTTTATCCCTCACTTACATGCACGCATACATCCTTCAAGCACATTGTTCAGCCATCACTTCATCACAAAAGGGCAGAGCTTTATCACTGGCTGGTTTCAAGGTTAAATTTCCTGTCAAAGCTGAGAATTGGGTGAGCTTAGAGTAACAAATATATGCAAACCACAATTTAGCAATTTTATGGCTTTTAATATTTGTTGAAGTGCTTGGGGAAATATAAAGCAATATATAAGTACTGGTGTTTATTGCTACTCCTATTACTTTGGGTTGGCTGTTATTTTCACTACATGGAAATGGAATTTTTCATGAATCACTTTAGAATGCTGAGGAAGTTATTATAGAAAAAACAATAAAGAATACTGTTCAGGAATACAGCCAGCCCCAGGTTTGCAGTTTGCCTGGTGTTTGCAAGCCTTTGACTACACCATATTTTTAAGTCCTCCTCTGTAAACATTATAATTCCATAAACATAAAAAAATCTTTCTTTTTTAAAAGTTTATCATTGTTTACAAAAACTAAAATTAATAAAATATTCCAAGAATTAAAAAAATGTTATTCAAAATTCAGATTTCCCTATAAGATAATAGCTTCTCATATAAGCACATTTGTGTACTGCCCAATGAAAACAATTTTTGCATTGCACTCATTAATGTATCTTTTAAAAGTTACCCTTTTGTGTTCTCCTTTCTGTTATAGTGTAACCATTCACATATTTGTTTACATCTATATGGTGTGTGGTGATTTTCAACTATACTAATAAACATAATTTTAAATATGTTATTTTTATTAATTATTTGAAAATCTTATATAGTTTGATCGTATTCTCACTCAACACAATAATTCCTTCCAAATCCACACTTTACTTTTGAACCTCGTCCAGAATTTATGTCCTCTTTTTAAATTTTTTCCAAATAAGTCATCCAGCCTAATTAGTAATAGCCATATGTTTTTGGATGTAGAGCTAGCCACTGGAGCATGACTAACCTACCAGGGTCAACACTGTTAAACTACTGTGGCCATATGAATAAAAATTAATGAAAAATTGACCTTACTCACCCAGAAGTCATCAACTGTCATAAGCTAATAATTCTTAAAAGTACAGTTCTAGCAGGTGCTATGAAGGGGAAAGAAGGAATAGTGGGGATGGAGGTTTACATAGGGAGAGTGATGGGAGTGTGGGGAAGAGGAGAAGGTGAGAGAAGGGATAACTAGCATGAAGGGCGTTTGAAAATGCCACACGGAAAATTACTATTTTATAAACGTGTGTGTGTGTGTGTGTGTGTGTGTGTTCATAAAAAAGTAATTTTACCATAGTGGATAAAGCTTCTTACAGGAGCTATAGGCTACCAAATAAAATGATCAGTACCAATGTGGAAACATTCCCTCAAGGTGTTGGTTGGGGTGTCCTGGAGATCCCAAAACAATACAGACTATTGACAGTGCTCTTGGTTGACCAACAGAACTTGATGGTAGGAACCTATTGCTGAAGTCACAATACAAATTGGTCACAGAATATAATGAAATCAAGTTGATAATGACCAGGAAGCTTCCTCTTAATGGTTATATATCAGACTATCAGAAGTCCTATGCAGATTTTTGGGAGAAAAGGTCAACAGTCTTACCCAGCTGTGTACTCTGTGGACTTCAATAACCACCACTGTGTCAGTTTGAATGAAAATGTCCCCCATATGCTCTATGTATTTGAACATTTTGTCTCCAGTTGGTAGCACCTTTTGGGGTCTTTTTAGGAGGTGTGGCCTTGTTGGATGAAGTGTGTCACTGGGGTAGGCTTTGAGTTCTTAAGCCTTGCTAGACTTCCAGTTGCTCTCTACTTCTTGTGCCTGCTGGAAGTTGTGAGGATTTACCTTTCTGCTCCTGCTCCAGCTATCTTACCATGCCTCCTGGCCATGACATACTCTAATCCCATTAGAACCTGGAACTGTAAATTCAATAAACTCATCCTTCCAATAATTGCTTTGGTCATGCTTTATCACAACAGAAAAGTAACTAAGACAACCACAGACATGGCAAAATAACCCATGGATGCAATAATCACTCAAAGGTTATTGGGATAACCAATACTTTCTATTGGATTTAAAGCTCCTGCCACAGGAGGTAATGCATGAAAAGGACTGCAAATTTGGCAAAAAAAAAAACAAAAAACATGGTTAGGGAGCTCATAGGTTTCAAGGATGAGCCTACTAACATTTTGCTAAATGGACGTAGTTTCAAGCTTTTCTCAAATTCCTATCTTTTATTATTATTATTTTTATTTTATGTGTATGAGTGTATTGCCTGCATGTATGTGTCATGCAGTGCTGCAGAGGTAAGAAGAGGGCTTCAGATTCCCCTGGAACTGGAGTTAAGGATGGTTCGTAGTTGTCATGTGGTTCCTGGGAATCGAACCCTGGTCCTCTACAAGAGCAGTCAGTGTTCTTAACCGCTGAGTCATGTCTCCATCCCCTCAAATTCCAGTCTTTATACTTATAGATTAGTATAGCTCTGGGGCCTCCTCAGTGAAGTTACTCTGTGAAGTAGACTGGTTAATTCAGAAACTCAAAACTGATCAAAGGGCAGAGAATAAGTGTTGTGGAGCACTCAGTCACAAATGGGACATTCATATCAACTCCTCTCTTCAAGGCTCAAGGACCACTGAGGAAGAGGGTGTGGAATAATTGTAAGAGAATGAGATTGAAGAGGACTACAGGGAAACTTTCTTCTGGGCATGACAAGAGCGCTGCGCATGTGAACTCACACAAGATGTGGTTGCCTGCACTAGACCTACAAAAGATCAAGTCAATAAAAATTTTAACATAGAAGGAAACAGACTCAGGAGCTTCTACCCCTAGTTGATGATTTCTAGGGTAGGGTCAGTATAATTTAGAATGTGGCCTCTGGTACGTTAACCATCCTCCAGTGGATGGACATACATCCGTAAGTATATGGACAGCAAAAGTTGAACCTAGTGGGTTGTAATGTAAACAAAACAAAAAAAGAGGATAAAACTTTGTGTGGGAATGGAATGTTTGGAATAAGTTTGGAAGGAGCTAAGGGGAGGACTGGGAGTGGATATGATTCAAATATGCTTTGCCATATTTAATATTAATAAAGACACACCCCTTCACATTGCTGTATGAACTATTTTTAAAATGCTATTTTTGTATATTTTTTGTATACTTATAAACTAATTCGTGCAAGTGTTTGTCTTGGGTAATTAAGGACAAATGTATCTATATCTCATTTTTTATTGTGACTTTTCCAACTGTTTTGAATATTAAGGCTTTATAAAGAAACACAACTATTGATTAGCTGCAAGAATAAACTGTGGACATATTTAATGATTCAGACTTTCAAAATAAAGATAATTGACTGGCCAATGACAAAATTAAAAAAAAAAACATACTGTACTAGTGTGTGAAATACTCAAAGAAGTACTAAATTTTTTTAAATATTTTATTTATTATTTTTATTTTTTATGTGTATGTGTGTATTGCCTGCATGTAGTTAAGTGCACCCACGTCATGCAATGCCCTCAGAAGACAGAAGAGGCTGTTGGATCCCCTGGAATTGGAGTTATGGACAGTTGTTAGCTGCCATGTGGCTGCTGGTATTCGAACCTGGGTCTTCTGTAGGAACAGTGTTCTTAACTGCTGAACCATATCTCCAGCCCCCAAAAATGTATTTAAAATAGAATTTCATTAAAAAATATGTGTCTAACTCAAACTTCCTTGCTAATGCAGAAAATGAAAATTTAACCAAGCCACTGGAATCCTTGCTTTCTACTCCCTCTAGCCACATTTTCTTTATGTAGCTAGGCAAGAAGACATCAATATACCCCACTTTAAGCAAATATTCAATAGAAAACTGAGATGTGAGTCTCCTTGTCTGACAGTCATTTCTGTTAACCAAGAGAAATTAACAAGGGAAACCTGAAAGCGATGGGAAGAGATTTCTCATCCATTACTATTTTCAAGGTTGTTCTTCTGCACCAAGTATATATTATGATGACCATCTTTGACTAAGACATTGAAAAGTCATGTTCTTAAGGCAATGTGTTATCTAAGAACTGGTCTTTATTTTTCTTTTATTTAACATGTACTTTCTTTCTAAGCCAAATCAATAACCTCCCTGTCATGAGGATTTACAAAGTAATAATCGCTCATATAATTTTTAGTGTATATTCATATACATGCTTTATACATGGAATGAAAAGATCTTTACCAAATTCAGAGCAGAATCTAAGACTAATAGATGTATACATAATATGTATACATGAATATGTGTATATATGTATATATACGCAAGTTCTTTTGTGTTTTTCCAAGAAGTCTTCAAGCTCTTCGATTACCATCCAGTATCATAAAACCTAAAAGAGTAGCAGGACACTGAGATACTGTTTCTCTGTATATGAAAATAAAGACCCTTTGGGGTTAGAAGTTAAGACTTCAAACTGCTATTCCATATTTTCCCCTCTAACCTGAACTCTATGTAAGGCAAATTAGTGTAAATGACATCTTTAGGTTATAACTTTTAATTTCTTTAGTTCAGTGTCTGAGGAGATGTTTCAGCAGTTAAGGGTACTGGTTGCTTTCACAGAGGACCCTGGTTCAGTTCCCAGAATGCACAGGAAAATAAAAACCCCTCAAGTTCTAGAGGATCTGACACCTTTTTCTGGCCTCTCTGGCATTGCATTACATTGATTCACTTACATATATGCAGGCAAAACATTCCTATACATAGAATAAAAATAATAGAGTAAAAATAATTTATTTCATTATTTTATACCACTTTAATCATTTTCCAAGTTCTTTTATTGAAATTTTGTGTATTTCATACAGAACATCTCAAACAATAGTAATAATTTTTATAACCCTGTCCCCACTGGAGCCTATATACTCATTCATTCCTGTTAAGGGCCACTGTGTCAAGTCAGTATCCCCAGACATCCCCATTGCAAGTTCATCCACTGAGGTCTAGTCAGCCTATCTAGAGCCCTTGTTTTTGGAAGATCGGCTCTTCTTCACCAAGCAGCAATTAGTTGTCAATATTTCTTCAGATGAGATTAGGGTCTGCTGTTCATTTTCCCAGTTGTATGCTGTGTTTTGGTCTGCCTGAGTTTGCATGGGACTTGTGTATGTTGACACCATTGCCATAGGATCATATGAGCAGGTTCCTAGGAACTTGCAGGACTCTGTTTCCATATGGTCATGAACTTCCTTCCTGGCTCTTACAATCTTTCCACCCCCTCTTCCAAGATAGTCTCTGAGCCATGGGTGGGTGAAATTTAATGCAGGAAAGTGCTATGAAGGTGCTAAGGGAAAATATCAGTCGATGGCCCAACACCAGCTTCAAGACCAAGTAACCACATCAATTGCCAGCACAGCATAGAACATTGGTGTAGTAGTGGCACTTTTATCTTCGGGGCAATCAAGAGCTACCTAATTGGACTAAAAGCCCACTTAATGGGAGGAAACTCAAGGGGTGGTACTGTAAACATAACCAAACACACATGGCTGGAGAGGTCATAGACCTTAGAGAAAAATCCTAGACTGTCACATCCCTAAACTAATGTCATTTCTTACTATGTGAAAAATATGTATTCTTATATGTACAGACAAATATCCCCATCAACACTCAACAAAGAAGCTCATTTTGCACCGGTCAGAGACTATTACTAAGTACCACAACTGATCACATATGGATATTGTCTATGAATTGCCGAGGCCTAAGTGACACACCTACAATGCAACCTCTACACCTAAGGCTCATGGAACATAGAACAAGGGTAAAGAAGAGGACACTAATGAATCCATCAGTTCTCATTAATGAAGCTCCCTCACACAACAGAGGGCCAGGAACACAAAAGGTCACAAATGACCAAAATGTAGAGGTCAAGAGTCTGCTGAATGCTGGTCCTTGGACAGGACTCTTTTATTAAACACTGTTTTAATTTTTAAAGATTCCTTGTTTGGCTTTCATCCAATGAGATATTAATTAACTAGAACTGTCTTCACTGGATTTAAATAAACAGCAACTACTATTTAGTTATCTTTTTTTGACTCCCAAAATTATCATACAAATAAACAATTAGACATTTGTCTCTGTTACTTATGATTTTTTTTATTTCAGTCTTCAAAGGAGTGTAAATTTATGCCAATATCCTTAAATTATTTTGTCATTTATTTGTATGGTGGATTTGAAAGAATAAGTTAAAATAAAAGATGACAATTTTATGAGACTTTCACAGTAAATCGGATTTCAAGGACTAAAGCAAAAAAAGGTCAGGTCAACTGTTGACCCAGGTTATTTGAAAACACTTATGTTTTGATTTCCTTTTCTCAGTAGATGCTTTAACAGGAAAGATGTTATCTACTTTTAAAAATGTGATTGAGTATTTAGTTAAATCAACAGATGAAATGGAATTTTTCTTCTCCAACGAAAGTGGTCAAATCCAAAATCTTGATGAATTAATGTCCCTTCTTCTCTTTCTGTACTGGTTGCTGTAATTATAACTTACATTCCAAGATATTCAAAACATTTTCACTAAACACTAATATGTATTAGTATTAAACATTTTAAATTAAGCTCAAAACTTCATAAAGAGAAGATAGTATCCATAAATATTACAGTATCAACACAGAATGTAAGACAGCATCAAAGCTCTTCCTTTCAAAGCAGAAAATTTGCATAGAAAATGTTCTTTGCATTCATGTGCTTAGTAATCAATTAGGCCAGGGATGGTGGTACAAACCTTTAAGCTAAGCAATTCCTTAGGCAGAAGCAGACAGGTCTCCCTGAGATAGAGACCAGCCTGATCTACATAGTGAGTTCCAGGCTAGCTGTAGCTGTCTTTCAAGAAAAAAAAAAAAATTAGAAACATTTTGGAAATAAACACATCAGACAACTCTCTTAAAAATGGTCATTCTATGCTTTAGAAAAATTGTACTTTCTGTAGCTGACCCTACTATCTACATCCAAAAACAACCAGAGGGGAATCTGTTTATTTGAAAGATTTTCTGCTTATGATAAAACTGCTTTAAGTCTAAAGAAGCAAATGTTACATAATCTACCAGCATAACTTGGAATGTGGCTCTGTTCATGTAGGCTCTGAACATCTTCCTTTGCAGGGAATCCCACCCAATAGAAACTATACGACATTTCATATTGAGTTAAAATTTTCAGTGACATTCAGGGTTAGTTTTGCTCTATCAAATATGAAATACATATTAATGTCCATCCATTATGCAAAATGGAGACTTCGATTGTCATTTCTTTTCAGTGTTGTCCCCTTTATAAAGCATTTGAAAATGTTACATGTGGAAAATGCCCCTCACCAGCTTGTGACCAGTGAGCGTTTTGTAACACCTGAAACTTAACTGTTTCTTATATTTTGGTTTAGAGCCAAACACTGAGCTGTATTGTGTGTGTTGGGCACCCAGATTTGAAATTCATATTAGCTGACCTGTGATATAATGAAGAGAGGAAATGCCCTTTATGAATGATCCATGTAATATGGTGACCCTGCTACTCCTTTTATAAGTTAAACATCCGAAGACATTTAAATTTTTTCTATTATTTTACAAAGACTCTCTGAAGAGCCCTAGGTTTTAAGATGCCTGCTAAAGCTATCAGAAGAGATTTAATTTCCCCTTTTTTTACATGCCACCTTGCACTCTAGCTTCTCTCTTTGCTCTTCTCTTATTTTATTTCTTTTCATCCCTGGCCTTTATTTTCTTCCTCTTTTCCTAGATTCCTTCATTATTTCCTTTTACTTTCACCATGTAATTTTTCATTTTATAATAAACTTAAAAGCTAGTGAATCATTTGATATATTTTGCTGTCTATCAAATAAATATATTCAAACAATGAAGGATGTTTATGTAGAGGTAAAAATGTTTGCCAGTACAAGGTAATTCCTATTCAATGACACAAGCTTATATATGCATATATCTTTGTAGATAAGATTTATAAATGATTTTATTTCTTATTGAATATTTGCAGTTTTCATACAATCAACTGACAAAAGTTCCTTTAGTTGGGTTGGAATTTCTTACACCCAGAAAAATAAAATAAATAAATAAATAAAAAACAACTTTAAATTAGATCATTCAAATATTTGGTGAAGATAAATTAACAATTGGACTGCAAAAGGAATAATAGTGTAGAATAAATGAACCTACATAATATAAAGGTGGCATTAGAATTTATTCTATAATATAGACCTAGACACTGGCAGATAATGAGAAATAAATAAAGATAAGATCTATGATCAGTGTAGTGGCTGTGCTCACAGCAGGCCATGAGAGAGTGGTTCGATTTCTACATGACAATAGATGCCAGCCCAGAATACTTTACCCAGCAAAAATATCTATTATAGTTGGGGGGAAAGAAAAATCTTCCATGACACAAATAGCCTGAAAGAATACATGTGCACAAAACCAGCTCTTAAAAGTATACAAGAAGCAATACAGAGAGAAGTCAGAGAAAAAAAACTATACCCCAGGGGCAAAGAAAGAAAATAGAGGTATAATTGAGGAAACAGAAAATTAGATGAAGAGCACAAATGGCAATCAAAATGATGGCAAAAATTCATATCTCTCAATAATAAGCTTAAATATCAATGAACTGAACTCCCCAGTCAAAAGACACAGGCTAAGTGAATGGATTAAGAAATGCAATCCATCTCTTTACCATCTGTAAGAAACCCATGGCATCTTAAAGGAAAGGCACTACCTTAAGGTAAAAGGATGGAAAAGAATATTCCAAGCAAATGGCACTAAGAAACAAGCAGGGGTGGCAATTCTAACAACTGACAAAACAGATTTCAAAGTAAAACTAATCAGAAGAGATAAGGAGGGTCACTTCATTCTCATCAAAGGAACAATGAACCAAGAAGATAATACAATCCTTAACATATATGCATCAAACTCTGGTGCACCCAAATTCATAAAAACAACACTACAAGACTTTAAGACACAGATTAACCCCAACACAGCAGGGGATGTTAATACCCCATTGTCTCCATTAGACGCGTCAACTGGGCAAAGAATAAATGGAGAGACATCTGAATTAAACAATACCATACATCAAACAGACCTAACAGATATCTTTCAAATATTCCATCTAAGCACCAAAGAATATACTTTCTACTCCAGCACCCCATGGAACTTTTTCAAAAATTGACCACATACAGTACCACAAAACAAACCTCAATAATGGAAAAAAATTGAAATAATTCCATTCATTCTATAGGAGCACAATGCAATAAAGCTCAAATTCAACACTGGACAAAGCCCTTGTCACTAAATGAACCATGGTGATTAAACAACACACTTCTAAAAAATGAGTAGGTCAAAGGAGAAATTAAGAAAGAAATGAAAGAATTACTGGAGTTCAACAAAAAGGACAATACAACACAACACAAGCTCTGAGACAATTTAAAACAGTCCTGAGGGAAGTTTATAGCTCTAAATATCTACATTAAATGAATTAGAAAGAACCCAAATAAATGACCTAACCCCTATGGAAAACAGTGTGGAGAACTCTTAAAAAATTAAAAATAAACTTACAATATGACCCAGTTATACTACTCCTTGGCATATACCCAAAGGACTATTGTAGAGACACTTGTACAACCATGTTTGTTGCTGCTCTTTTCACAATAGTTAAGAGATGGAAGCAACCTAAATGCCCTTCAACTGATGTGTGGTTAACAAAAAAGTGGTAAATTTACACAATGGAGTTCCATTCAGCAGTAAAGAAAGATGAAATAATGAAATTTGCAGGTAAATGGATGGATTTAGAAACTGTTATACTAAATGAAGTAACACAGACTCAGAAAAACAAACGAAATATGTTCTCCCTCATATGTGGATTCTAGCATCAAATCCTTTTAAATTCCATGTCCTTTTAATAAGATGATGCTGTACAGCAGTCTCTTCTGTGTGAAATAACTACCATCATAACTACTTCAGCTGTGCCTGCTCGATGAACATCGTCACAATTGGGTTTGTTGATGGTTGTGCTCCTTCATTAAAGGAGGGGCAGGCTGGGTCATTGGACCCTCACAGGATTATCCAGCCACTCTTCCCAGCCAACTCTCCATAATTTGACCCTAATCACAGCTGGTCTCCTGGATTTGCGGAGGGCTAAAGGATACAATCTGGGGAAGGCTAGGAAAAGAAAGGCTTGACGCATGCTGGATAAAGGTTTTCCAGTGTGCATACCCTCAGGTTATTCATACACCTCAGCAACCCCTCAGTACCTCAGTAAGTAAGGCCAGTAAATTCACTGGTTGCCCTGTGAAACTTTGATCAAGCTTTGGCTTGACACTAGAACCTTAAAAGGAAATAAGCATTGCTTAGAATCCCTAGGAAAAGAATTCTCACAACAGATGAAAAATGTATTTCTTAATGCTATTATGTCTCATAATTATTATTAAAAAAAGAAAATGAGAATTTAAAAGATGTTAAAATAATATGGGAATGGAGATATTTCCCAAAATAGAAAAAATGAGAAAGCCTAAGCAAGTAATGAAGGTCCATGTCAGTTTGTTCTGATATATAAAGGATGAGATAAAGATAATATATACATAATCTTAAAATTTCTAAGATCATAGTTTAGTCAACTAGTTTAAGGAACAAAATGTGTGTCTAGTCAAGGTTTATCTGAGAATATTTTGTTTTTTAACCAAGCTTTATTTACATAGCCCATGGTAATTAAACATGGGAATTAACCTTCTTGGATGTTTAACAGACATTGAGGACTATACTAATCGGGTCAGAGGGACAGTTTTTGCCCCTTGCCTTCCAAGGTTGACTAAGTTTCAGGGAACTATGGAACATCTCTCAAAAGGTCCTATAACTGTGGTGAGTTCCCTGTACTCTTGTTCAGGTAATCGTGAAGACCCCACAAGACAGACTTGAACCATTGTCCATTCTACAAAGAGGAGGGTCATCTCAGAGGAAACATCTCAATCATGCTTCAAAGTGAAGCCAGACATTGTCGAGCAAGACCTTTGACTTATCTTCACATAGATGAAACTGGTAAAAGAAAGGAGCCAGGAGCTCCTCCCAAGCCCATGCAACACCTGAGGAACAGATCCTCAAAAGACCTTAAATGTAAGAATAAATTTATTTATTTGGGCCAACTGTATGGACTTAAACACCCAAAAGGAATGTATAACTAAAGAGTCACATGATCAGTATATTTCTTTGAGTTCAAGGGGTTACACTTCCCAGGCATTAGGCTTAAGTCCATACAAAAAGTTATTTAGACAATTATTTCTCATTGATGGTTTTGTTCTAATCAGAAAGTGCTGCTCAGATGTAAGACTTCAAATCTTGGTCTCCAATACTGTAGTGCCCACCTGTAGCTAAGAGAGACAACCTGCTATTTTTCTAAAATGGTGGATAAATTTGTTTTTTCCCCCTATCTAGAACTGACACTGATTCTAACCACTCCAACAGCTATCAAAATACCTGAAAGCAAATCCTGAATCCATCACTCTTGGGTCCAGCCATGGCAAACAAAAGAAAAATAAACAGGAACCCAATAGAGGGATGCTTTTAGAAGCCCTTGTCAAGAAATTCCAATGGACTCTCTTATGAACATTTGAAATTTGCCCTGACATTTTTCTAGTTTCCTGTCTAGAACTTGTAATGCTAATAACTCTTGCCTTTGTTTCTCCTTCACATCTCCTATTCATGATTCAAAGACTTTCTTTACCCCTAGAGATAAGAGTTATGGAATTTGGGATTCTTTTAGATAGACCAACTGAAGGGGTACTTCAATTGCCTCACCCTGCATCCCTGTTCAGCATGGAAGAAACCAGAGTGGTCTATGTTCCAATTCCCTATTGGCATTTTGGGTAACCCCTTCAGAGGATGGTGTGATAAGAATAGGAGGTAGGAATTGGCTGGCCAGTTAGGGTAAAAAGACCCCAAAGATAAGTAGCCAATTTCTTGACTGAAAGTCACAATGACCTTGAGCCTCTTAGCAACATATTCCATTCCAAAGGCCAAAAATGTTGAAAGTATTTAGGAGCTTTTATCTAGTTCTTGAAAGATTTTAGGGTTACCTCTTCAGATGGGGGAATGTTAGAATAGCATAATGCCCCATAAAAAAAAATAAAAGAAAAAAGAGTATGTGAAATTACCAGAAAAAAGGGATGGGGAAATATGGGAAGAGTTGGAGCGGAGGGAGGAGTGAGCCTGGATTTGATCAAAACACCTTATATGCATGTATGAAATTCTCAATAGGTTATTTTTTAATAAAAGTTGTATGATGGTGTTGATTTCTCTAACACAGAGGTGAAAGGCTGAGTAAATGAAAGTGGGAACTCTCAGGTCACTTGAGAACTTATTGTGGAAGTTTATAAAAATATTGGTGTATAATATCTACAAAATAAAGGACTACTAATTGAATATAGGAAGTGGAGCAGAGAAAAAATATCAAATTACTAATGTGCTCACATTTAACTAACCCAATATAATGAGGCAAAGAAAGATTTTGTGTCAAAGGTGGCATGTTCATATTTGTTAATCATTGTTGAGATATTGACATTTGAACATTTTTTAATACTTCACTTTGGTCATTTTCTATGCACTATTATACTTCTATTTTTGTCCCGGTCTGACAGAGTAGCTTGGAATAAAGGGACACATTCTTAACACATACTTTCTGAGTTTATATCCTGGCTCAAGGTTTACAGTGTGTAGGAAATTGGGTGAATAACATGTTCTTCCTGCTTCAGTACACTAATCTATAAAAAGGACATGGAAATATTTTACTGAGTGATACCTGTCTTATGGAAATGATAAAATCAAGAAATAACCAATATTGGTAAATACATTATGCAAAATCAAAATATCTTTTTTTGTTCTTTTGCTTCACATGTTCTTCATATATTCAGCCTAGGTGTTTTTTATATGGTTTGCATTGTGTCAAACTTAAATTAATCTCTTTTGGCTGTCCCTCCATTTCAATATCGGTCGGCCCCTATTTTCTGTCTAGCACTATAACTATTATTAGATACACCAATAAAATGAAAATATTTTATTACATGCATGCCACAGCCGTATGATTTACTACAGCCATCAGCTCAGAAAAGACATTATGTCATAGATGAGGGATAGACTGAATTAATTGTACTTCAGAAAGAGGACTTCCAGTTGTCTGTGTTAGAGTGACGCTTGAGTGTCACCTTTGAAACAAAATTCACAGTCTAGAAAGTACAAAAATAATTGCATATCTCAAAATGAGAGACAAGACAATGTATCTTTTGTGAATTAAACTCTATCTGCGAATATTATAAGAGGGACAGAGATCACTGTGAAAAATTAGGTGCAGAGATACTCATGTGATGTTAGAATCAGATATGCAAAGTCAAGAGAAAGTAAATAGCAAGCAAAATGGAACATTCAGTTGGTAGAAACAGGCAGACAGTATTCTGCAGGGGTAGGGAGGGATTTCTTGCCACCAAATGCAAAGTACTAGATGACATAATATGAGGAACTGTATATGAATGTCAAAGCATTGATAAAATAGGATGACATTGGTGAATGGAGAGTGAACATAAAAAACAGTGCGAACCTAAGGGGAGGCCCAGGGATATTAAGACAACATGGAAATATGAATTTTACTTATTTATTTATTATTTTTATTTTATATGTGTATGTGTATTACCTGTATGTTGGTAAGTGCACCCCTGTCATGCAATGCCAATGGAGGAGAGAGAAGCTGTCAGATCCCCTGAAACTGGAGTTACAGATAGTTGTTAGCTGCCATGTGGGTGATGGGATTCAAACCCCGGTCTTCTGCAAGAACAGCCAGTGTTCTTAAACATTGAGCCATCTCTCCAAGCCTGGAAATAAGACTTTTAACTGCTGCTCATTGGTCTTAGTGTCTCTATTAGTTATCTTTTCTATTATTGTATAAAGCATCATGACCAAGGCAACTTATAGAATGAAGAGTTTATGAAGCCTATGGGGAATATTCTTCATATAAACCACTAAATTTCACTCCCTTACCACCATTAGGTTTATGGCTGTATCATAATGTAGAATGCATTTAGTCCAAACTTAAAAGTCTCCATAGTCTTTAACATTTGCAAAACTATTCAAGATCAAAGTCTCTTCTGAGACTCAAAGTAATCTATTAATTCTAAGGCCTTGTAACTGAATACACATTCCCATTCTAAAAGAGAAGAATGAGATATAGTGAGGAATTATCAAACCAAATAAGACCAAAAACCTGCAAGAAAAGCATCAAATATGATGATTCTATGTCTGATATTTTGGACTTTAGTTCCAAATGCTTACATGATGGATTAGCTCCTTCAGCTTTGCTGCCTGCAACACACATCTCTCTCTTGGGCTGGTATATATGAATGAAAACATTCCCAGAAAATCCTGCCATCTTGGACTGAATTTTCTGAAAGGCTGACCAACTGATTAGCACTCCAGAGATTATGGAGAGTGTGGACTTTTGCAGACCCAGAGCCTAGTTACCACTTATCTCAGGCTATCTTTACCCCTTAAATAAGTCATTATTTTGCCCATCTCTGTTTGTGACATAACATCTGAGGAATAACAGATTAAAAACCTTTTATTAACTTAGCATACCACCAGATTCCACCAATCAAAAAGCTAAGAATGTCATCAGATAACCTCTGAGTCTTATAGTAGAAACCCCCTTTTCTATGACCTGCTAAATGAATGTATTTGAAAAGTATCTTGATTTATGACTTTTCTTTGTTCTGTTACTGTAAAAACATAATGAAACTGTTACCATCCTGGAACATGGAATTTGAGGAATTCTGAATCTGTGTTCACTCGCCATGGTCACTCATATTTGGCTCCAGAATAAATTGTCTTATCCCTTTCAAAGTGAGAGTTATGCTTTTGTTGTATACAGCCCTCCTTAGCTTGGCACATGTCTCACAGCTCTGGAATCTACAAAATTTTGCAACTACACCTAACTTTCACATCTTCAAGCAATGTTCTCTCAGGATCCCTTAGCCTCCCAGGGCTTGTTTTTCATATGGATTCCCCTGCTACATACTGTTTGGTCTCAGTGGCCCCTGGAAACTGCAGAAGGAGAACCAATGACTTCCTCACTCATGCATCTTTTATGTCTCTAAAGCCAGCATCACATGACAAAAACTGACAGTTCTGCTTGGTGCTTGTGAAGGACTTTGACTCATTTTATTTACATAATCAGCAGCTTTTCTATGTTTTCATTGTCTAGAAGAAGAAAACTCCTTAGACTTTCTCCTTTCATGTGCTGGAAGCTTAGCTGGTTGTGGTCTTGCTGTCTGAGTGCTCTTTCAATTATTCCAGTGGAAATGTAGAGACCTCTCCTTAATGGCTCTAATCTCCTTAACAAAGATAACCTGTAGGTTGGGCATGTCCTCCCAGGAAACTAGAATTGAACCTCCTAGAGATGGAAGCTGAGATACCTGTGCACACTGGAAAAAAAAGGGAGGAGTAGTCACCATTTTGGAACATAGTGGGAAGACTCAACAGGTTGATGGCCTGGATCTCAAATACAGGAGGGAAAGAGCCCACAGGAGCTAATGTCTTTGTAAGTGACCCTCTGACCTTTGTTGGCAAGCCCAAATAAATATTCCTATTCCCCAAACTGTAACTTAAGAGGAACATTGTGATGGCTTAGAACTGTGCTCTCTGGGATTACAAATACTACAGGCAGGTCTCTCAGGGGAAAATTTGGTGCAATATAGCCTCTCTTCCAATACTCCTCTTTTCTGCCTTATTAGGATTTTTAGTGTTCTTTTTCTCTCCAAACTGTACAGTATTTCTTCCTCTCCCATTTATATGTCTTAGTTGTAGAGCTGCATAATATTTACCTTTAATAACCCATCACCAATTCATGGGTAGGCTGTCTTGAAATTTCCTCTGACAAAGTTAGTCTATTACATTTTATTTTATCCTCAGGAAAGCTCTTATGCTGTGGGCAGATGTCATCCAGCTCTTTTGCCAAAATTTCCCACTTTGTGCTTAGGTCCTTGGTCTCCTTTGTAACTACAGCACTGCTTTCTTCCAGGTGCCTACTGTAATGACCATGTATGCTCTGCTTGCAACATTTAGCCACTTTTCTAGTGCAACTTCAAATATCTTCCTAAAACCAACATGATCAGGTTCTTCCTGGCAACCTCCTCCTCCTGGTACCAGTTAGTTTTCTCCTGTACTAGTTATTTTTGTGTTGCTGAGTTATAACATCATGACAAAGGCAATTATAGAAGAAAGAGTTTCTTGGGTTTATGGTTCCAGAGGGATCAGAGTACATGATGGTGTGGGGGCATGGCAGGAGACAACTGGAGAAGAAAGCTGAGCTTACATCTTCAGTCAGGCACAGGAAGCAGAGAAAACAACTGCAAGTAGGATGTGGCCACAATGCTTGCCCCCAGTGCCATGCTCCCTTCAGTAAGGCAACAGCTCCAAAATTTCCCCAAATCCCATTAAAAAAAAAAAAAAAAAATCCTTGGCCAAATGTTCAAACACTTGTAGCCTATGAGAGACATTCTTCATTCAACACCACCACACAGGCTTTTAAAAACAGGAATTTAGAAATGAAGACTACACATAAATACTAATTTCCAAAAGCTTCTCTATGAATGATTTAGACAGGGAAGAAATTTTTCATTATAAAATTACGGCAACCCAAAAGTTTTTCTTTGTATTCAATATTTCAAGTGAAAAACATAACTGCAGCAGAAAAAGATGCTGTAGTTTTACTGAGATACTGAAAACCACGGGCTGGAAATAATAAAATATCTTCTGTCATTTAGATCCAGCACTTGGTATTCCAATTCATGACATTTACATTTTCAAAAATACAGTGTTTTATTTATTATTATATGCAGAATTATTGAAATGTAAATATAACCAACATGAATGAAGTAATACTTTCTATTTATGTATGAAAAGTTAATGTGGAAATTAAATTACCCAGATTGAGAAATTATTTGAAATATTCAGAGAAGAGTTATTGTTAGAGCACAATGAACCTATGCTGCCTTTTATGCTGGAAGTATACAAGTCAATGATAGGCAGCAATGCTTTCAAAAGAAACAAGGCTGGGAGTCTTGTTTTACCTGTGTCACCTAATCAATGAATTGTTGTCACCTAATCAATGAAGTGTGGGCACATTGATAAACTAATAATCAGAGCAGCATGCAGTCAGCCAAAAGATACTATGCAAGTACAGTACTGTTATTCCATTGTCCTTGATTGTGAAAGTAGGAAGAAAAGAAAGGAGAAAAAAAATTGGTCCAATGGTAGTCTTTTCTCTTTAGAAAAACATTTGCTCACTTAAAACTTTTCTTTGAATCCTGTAAATATACTTCACACCAAACACTGGGAAGAATTTCCTGCCCAGGGCACAAGTCATATAGGCCTTTTATGACTGTTGGTTACCTGTGCTACAATTTGAACGCACCAGTGCTGTACCTGTAAGTACTGTGGAAGCCTTTGTGTAGATGCAAAAATGGCTGTCACCTCAAAGGGAATAAGAGACACTTTTTTCTGGAGCTAAACATGAGTGACAATGGCCTGGGAACACAGATCAGATTATCCCAAATTCCATGTTCCAATGCTTCAACAGTTTCATCAAGATTTTATAGCAACAGAACAAAGAAAGGTGATAAAGCAAGACACTTTTCAAATATATTGTTGGAACCAGTAAGTAATACGGCAAAGAAGAAATCTCATCTATAGGCCTCAGATACTATCTGATGTCTTCTTACCCCTTTGGTGGAACTATTTTTTGGAATTACCATCTTGTGACTAACAAAATATATTAGCTTAAGAGAAACAGAAGTGGGCTAAAGATAGCCCAAGATAATTGTAAATAAGCTCTGAAACAGCAGCATTCCAAACTCTCCAGTCACTGAAGTGTGAATTCATTGGACTGCCTTGCAGGAAGTTAGGTTCAAGATGCAGGATTTTTCTGGGAATTTTCATTCACATTTTGTATTGGGGTGAAGAATTTCAGGGGAAACTGCACTGAGGTCACTGGTAAATAAACCAATTGTTTGATTCCCTTCTCAGTCTGAGATGACTGAAGCTCAGCAGTTTCTCAGCCTCATTTTCCCATAACAGCAACAACTGAGAGGGAAAAACAATGAAAACAATCAACATTATAATAAAAAGGATCAATTAAGAGATTTCATACCTCAGGAAAAAAAGTTCCATAACACGTCAATAAGTGTGTGCAATCCTCCAGTTTATAATTAAACTGTTTACTCAGATTATTAAGAAGTTTATTAAGACAAACTATCCTCAGTACTTATGTGTTGTCTTGTTCAAGAAAGATATAGAAGGAATAAACAGAGATTAAAGGTAAGTGAAAAAAGCCTTCTAGGTTTATTTATGACATAGTTAAGAAATCCAAGACCTAGCAGGGTGTTGTAGCACACATATGTCATCTCTGCACTTGGGAGGGTGAAGTAAGAGGATTACTATGATTTCAAACCAAGCATGGGTTGCATAGTGATATCTCAAAAAAAAGGGGGGGGGAAGACACAAATTATAAGACTGAAAAGTTTCTCCATAAAGCAAGAATAATTGAGCCCATTCATGCTTAGGTTAGAAGTGGCAATAACACATAACACAAAGAAGAATAGCAAAATAAATACAGACCTCAGATTGAAATGAAGCTTAAAGCAATGTCCTGCTCCTGCCGTATCTGTTCAAGTATGATTCTTTAACCCTTCTGAATAAAGATAATGAAGAAAAGGAAGTCCACAAGTCTGTGAAGACATAGTAAGAGATAAAGATAGGTGAAAGGGTGAACACCAATATAGTCTCCGACCAGCTGCATTCACCAGGGATATTAAACTGAGCAAAAGTCAATGTCTTAAGCTAATGGAGATAAGATCTACTTGAACTTTGAAACCTGAGAGTTTAACCAATATGCTAAATTCCTTATGACTATTTATAGCTGTATTGGAGAGGCTGTCATCACTGTGCTAGCGAATGAAATGTTGCAAATGGAAATTATCAGTCTACAAGAAATTCTCCACTGAAAAATATTTCTCACTGAAATCCTCAAAATTTGAAGACTATGCAAATAAGGATATAGCTTCAAAATGACACAAGTCGTGAGTAATTCTTAGTGAAAAATGGTGACCTTCTCCTTTTAAGCTTTAATAGGCTTCAAGCTTCACTACATAATAAATTCCTACTGTATTAGTGTGAACAAAACTATAGTATGTTTTTCCTTCTTTAAGTTTCCACTGGATAGAGACAGCATAAAGAATGTATTAAGAGCAAATAATTTAAAGAAATTAAATTGAACACAAAACACAGTGATATTACACAGCAGAGCATAGCACTAAATCAGACATCTACATCCCTGCTCCAAAGCTAGGGAAATATCAGGGAAGAAAGGACCAAAATAATTTAGCCAGAAGACAGGGCAATGTGCAGCTAAAAGAGGTCTCCTTGACATGACATAACCATTGTACTCATCTCACTTAACCAACAGTTACCTGCATAAGACTTGCACCAAATTAGGCCAATCAACATTCTAATATTGATGGAGGAGAGGGTCTCATAAGACAGCCCCCCCCCAGGCACTCTGAGGGACTGTTGGGAGTTAACAGTTGCTGGGAGAAGGGGTGTCATTTTCCTCAGTGGTACAGGCACAGATAGGTTGCCCATGTTCTGGTAAATAACCTCCCACTCATGCTCATGTAAACAACCATAATTAAATTCAGTTAGTCACAAAGAAAGAAAACATGAAAGTAGAAAGTGGGCTTCTTGAGAAGAAAAGGTTCACTGGAAGAGGGGGTAAAGGGGATAATGGAAGTGAAAATCTTTATATGCATGCATGAAACTGTTAAAGAATTAATGAAAATGAAAACACTTATGTCATTCATATAGTGACAAGATTTCTATATTAGGTTAAGTCTTATAGTCATGACTTCTATCTAAGGAAAATCTTGTTCTCACTCAAAAGGGAAGAAGAGATAATTTATTCTGTGTCAAATATGGGTGATCATGGCCTGGGACAAGAGTTTACCTTGGTAAGTGGCATGTTCCACCATGGCAGTGGTTACATAAACTTTATAGTTTATAGTTTATAAACTATAAACTTTATAGTTTATGAATGAAAATCATAAACAGAAGCACTCATCAAATACATTTGGAGACATCAGGTCAGAGCAAAGCAGGAAATCTCTGTTTCAGATTTTAGATGCTATACGATGACAATTTTAGCTCTGGGGTTAGTGGAAACTAGAGTAATTAATGTTTTCCAAAGGTTCATCTAATCTTCAAAAGGATGTTAGGAAGGAGTCTAAAGAGAGATATCATGGACTTGATAGATATCCTTAATGGCAAAATAAGACATCTGTAAACCACCAGTGTTTCTATTAAGAAACTATTGGAATTTGAATGGAGACTGGAATGAGAGTTGTTATCTTTAGCTGCTAACACAAAAACTCAAGGTATAAGTATTTGCAGTTTGGATATCTGGTTATAAAGAATAAGACCCTGGGGCTGGCCTTCGTGGGAATTGCACACATGTGATGCATTTACGTGGCAGCAAAACACTCATACACATAAAATCAAAATAAATTTTTTTTAAAAATTAAAAAGACAGGGGAGGAGAGATGGCATAGCAGTTAAGAACACTGACTGCTCTTGCAGAGGACCCAGGTTTGATTCCCAGCATCTAAATGGTGACTAAGAACCATCCTCAACTCCAGTTCCAGGAGAATCCAACACCCTTTTCTGACTTCCATGGCATTGAACCACATGGGTGCACTCACATACATATAGGCAATATAGTCATACACATAAAGTAAAAAAATAAATAAATAAATAAATTTAAAAGAGAATACAACACTAAAATTTTGCTGAAAAACTGGGTTACTTTCACAAAATACAGAAGGTTAGCTTACTGTATCTTGGAGTACTCTCTTATTCCAATTTAAGAAATGCCATTCATTGTAAAATCATATGATCTTTCCAGCTCAGTGGTTTCTTCACACCAGAGTGATATCCCCCAAACTCTAACACCTCTAAAATACAGACATTACCTAATCTTGATGCAGGATTCCCTCACTGTAAGAGAATTATTGGGATCAACCTACATCCCACACATGAGACCTTGGAGAATACTTTGAGGCAAACATGATTGCCTCTGAAATGGGAGTAGGGAAACCCTGCATCCAAAGCCAGCTTTTCAGTGAGCACAAGCCACACATGAATATTTATGAACATAATGTACATTACAATAGTTATTTGAAGATTAAGTATGAAAAGAATAATCCCTTCTATTCTCATGCAATCATAATCACAGAATGAAGATACCAATACTTTTTAGCACAGGATTGTCAAACCTTAAATTTTCAGAAGCAGGTATGAGAGTTGGATACTGTCAGCATTTTGGCTCCCAGCCGTGGCACACAGATATTTTCTACATCCTGCTTGATGATTGGCCTAGTTTGAATCAATAGTATACTACATTACAACCACATAGCATAACTCCATGGGTGAGAAATATTTCCTATACTGAGCTGAAGCCAATTTGCAGCAGGATAAGTTTCATGAAACACACAAAGCCTCTGACAAAGGTGATACTAAAGAATACCACCACCACAACCCACAAGTAATTCCATTTACATGATTTCAGGGTTATGACATCCATTTGTACTCTAAACATTCATCTTTACCACTAGTAAAGCAGAGACAGCAAGAACTAAGGGAAAATATGAAAGAAATATTCTGATATTAAGATGTATGAAAAAAATTGGTATGTTATTAAACTCATAATCCAGATTGCTCACCATCACTCCATGGAACCTATAAACCACTAGTTTGTAATCTAATTAAATCTTAACTAAAATTATATTAACAGGGCAGTGACATGGCTCAGAACTTAAGGACACTTGCCAGCAAGCCTGTTGACTGAGATTGATACCAGGAACCCATGTGGTAGAAGAGAAACAACTCTCAGTTCTGATCTCCAAGAACATGTGCTCTCTCTATCTCAACTAATTAAGTTAATTATTTAATTATTAGTTATTTTATTATTTAATTATTTGATGTGATTTTAAAAAGCATAAGATGTACTCAATGCTGCTCCCAGAAGACACTGGTTACTAAATTAAAAGCTCAGTGCCAGGCACAGGATACTTGCCTAGAATTAGTGATCATTGAAACCACTGAGTTACCCAAACAGCACTGGATATTGCCATTGCTCTTGGTTGCCCAACATAGCTAGACTGTAAATCCTATTTCTGAATATAGGACACTAACTTTGGATTCAGGACATGGAGAAATCAACCTCGAACTGACCAGTAAAACTCTTCCTCCTGAATACTTTATATAGTGCCAGAAGCTGCTATGAAACTTGCTGAGGGAAAAAGACATAAAAGGTTACATTCAGAGTTGGATCCTCCAGGATACAATATTAATTTGCATGACAAGTTGTGCCATCTGTGAAATAGTGGCATGACAAGTATAGGGGTGACCAAATGTTTTCTGACTTGGCTTGAGGCCCATTTCATAAGAGGAATTTCATGCCTGATGCTATGACCCTGATCAAAAGTCCATGACTAGGAGCTCATAGGCCCTAGGTGGGAACAAGTTTTCAAACTGCCTTCTAAATATTTATATTTTTACTCATGAATTTGTGCTGCTTTCAACTTTGGTCAGAGATGCTTTCTAAATATAGTATTGCTATTAATTCTTTGAGAAGTTTATACAGTGTATTTTGGTCATATTAACTCCTACTCTTCCCCATAGCGTCAAGATTTCCCCTCATTCCTAAACACTTTCAAATTCGTGTCCTATTTTATTTTTAATAACACACTGATGCTAATTTTTGCTGTCAGTATACTCATCCGTCATCCACTAATGCATATGTGACCTATCAGGGCCCATATTCTTAAAGAAAAATGACTCTTTTCCCATAAACCATCAATTATCCATAGTTCATGAGGGGTGAGGGCTTATGAATCTCTTACTCTTCCATATTAGAATGTTTATTGGCTTGCTTTGGTGCAGGCCTTATGCAGGCAATCTCAGCTGCTATGAGTTTGGAAGTGCAGTGGTCCAGGAATGTTCAGAAGATACTGTTTCATTCTGGTCTGGGATATTGCTATGAGCAATCTGTCCATATGTGTTAGGGAGGATTGTGGAAGTTTTTAGAACTTTGGATTGGAAAAGTGCTTGGAACTCAGGGAGCTGTTCTGTAGGAACATGAAAGATAATACTGAAAGAGGTATAGATGATGGAGGCCTCATTTGTGAAACTCCAAAAGGAAACAAAGACTCTAGCAGAATTGTTTGCTGTACTTTGAATTAAGAATTTTTGGAAGTGAACCTTTTGTGCTTTACTGGGATAATCTATGCTGGTTACCTGGGGCTAAAAAATTAGCTGTGAGTGATAAGAGACTGACATCATCAAGGTAAAATCTGGGACATATTTTCTCAGGGTCAGCACATGGAAGCTGTAATCCAAAGGGTGCCTGAGGCTCCATCTCAAGCTGGAAGCAAGTCTTGGTAATGTGTAAGAGTCTCCCACATGGTTTGGTCATGAAGAAATGTAGGGTTCCTAAACAGTAGCTGAAGCTGGGCACTCTCAGTGGTAAGGAAAGACCATTGTTCAAGGTGCAGCCTTAGTTATAATAAAGACTCCCAGGATTGAATGAATCATGTAGAGAGAATCTGAGACTTTGTACCCTGAGAGGCCAGGAGAGCCCATTGGTGACGGTGCAGCCATTGGAGATGCTATGACTGTAAGATGACCACCAAAGGCAGTGGTAGGTGTGGAGTGTAGCCAGCTTGAGCCTATGATATAAACTGTGTACTGTGGAAGGCAGAGACAGAGAAATGAAAATGTTCAAGCCGGTTGGAGCTCAGAAAACTGTGAATGAATCTCAGATGTCCAATACTGAGTTACATTGCTGGTCTTTGGTTTTACTTAAGTGTATCTAGTACTTCCCTCTTTAAAAATAAGGCAGCATATGATTGGTTTGGATTTTATAGGCATTCACGGTGAAGAGACTTTTTAAAGCGACTTTGAAATTTAAAGGATTTGAATTCCTTAAAGCTTATGGGACTTCTAATGTTGTACTGTTTTATATTATATATTAACATTAACATCATCTCTTGGGAACAAAATATGGAAAAGATGTGCTTTAATAATGATGTGTTTGTCAAGTTGAGAAGGGGTCAATTGTGCTGAACAGCTTCAGTTGTCAACTCGACACACCTGGCTTGAGGAAACTTTAATTGAGGAATTTTCTCCATTGGATTGAACCGTGGCCACATCTATGGGACATTTTCTTGACTATTAAGAGGTACAATAGGACTCAGTCCACTGTGGTTGGCTACACCTGGGCATCTGGTCTTGGGTTGAATAAGAAAGCAGGCTGAGCAGAGAGCAGAGGAGTACATCAGTAACCAGCATCCTCTATAGTCTGTGATTTAGTTCCTGCCTCCTGGATCTTTCCCTCAGTTCTGCCTTGATGATGGACTGTGAGCTTAAGCCATCTAAACCTTTGCCTCCCCAAGTCAATTTGGTCAGTGCTTCCATCACAGCAATAGAAAGCTAACTCAGACAAGTATGTTTGAAAAACAGTTTATTTGCAACAATTCCATAACTTGAGTAGTGTTATTATACAAATTTAAAATAAGAACACTAGGTTAAGGGAGATGAATTACTTTGCATATCTCAAAAATTTCAGATTCATATTTCTATAACAGGAATGTACCTCTCTTTAGGTCATGTGATAATAGCAATGTTACAACTGTCCATCTGACTCAAGGTGCAACATGCTGTTGCGGTGGGTTCCTTTCAAGATGATTGATTTTTTTTGGCACTTCTAAGTCTGTTGTAATTTATAATTTTGGAAAACAGATATTTTTTGAGCTAGGATCTCCCCGTAGCCCCAGTTGGCCTGGAACCTGCTATGTAGACCAGACTGCCCTTGATCACAGAACAAATACCCACCTATACCTGCCTCCATATCCCTGAATTTTAAGACATGTGCCACTACATCTGACTAAATCTGTATTTTTTTTATTTTAATTAATTTGTTTTATATTTTATATGTATGCATGTATTGCCTGAATGTAAGTGCACCCGTGTCATGCAATGGTGGTCGTCAGATCCCCTGGAACTGTAGTTTTGAGCAGTTGTTAGCTGCCATGTGGGTGCTGGGATTTAAACCCAGGTCTTCCGCAAGAGCAGTGTTCTTAATTGCTGAGCCAACTCTCCAGGACCTCAATCTGTATTTTTGATACAGAGGAAATCCTGGTCCTCTATCAAGACTTAGGCTTATTAATAAAATAAATTAAGAACTGCTTAAACAGAAGTTTGAAAATATTTTATTATAGTTTAAATGAAAAACCCCCATGGAAAGTAAACTATAAATCTCAGCAGCTGATCAGAGGAGGAAAATAGGAAGACAGAAACTAAAAGATAAAAACCAAGTCCTTTAAGCCAGCAGGGAGGTCAGACACATGGTCAACTAACAGCCACGTGGCATGAAGAGGAATTTTAGAAAAAGAGTAAAGAAGCCTAAAATGTTGGGGAAACTCAAAGTGTTAGGGAAAACACGCTCTTAAATAAGAAAGCAGAAAATAAGAGGTTATGTTTTTCTGAAGAGAAGCAGGCAGACTTAAGAAGCTGACGATCTACATCCCAATAAGCACTGCTATAACTTTCTTCTTAGAGTATCTTTATTTAGCTTTGATTTTAGGGCTAGTAAAATGATTTAAGAGCTAGTCTCTCTGCTCTGTTTTCTGAAAGAGATTATAGAGAATTTGCATCATTTCTTCTTTAAATGTTTTGCAAAAATTGCCTGTGAAATTATACTGGACTTCTCAGTTTTGGAAGAAAATGACTAAGTATTACTTTAATCCCTTTAAAGTGATAGAGCTCTACTTGTTTGTCTTTTAGTATTTTAAAGCTTTCAACTTCCATTTTGTCTATGGTCAATTTGCAGTGCTGAATGTTTTGTGGTTTCTTTTCTTTTGCTTATATAAAGTTTCAGTTGTTTGTTCTTTAAAATCCCAAGGTAGCAACTTTAGCTTTTGATAGCTAGTTAGATAAATGTATGAGTACAGAAATGATAGATGATAGATAGATAGATAGATGATAGATAGATAGATGATAGATAGATTATAGATATAGATAGATAGATGATAGATTGATAGATAGATGATGATAGATAGATGATAGATAGATGATAGAAAGATGATAGATAGATAGATGATAGATAGATAGGTAGATGATAGATGATAGATAGATGATAGATGATAGATGATTGTTAGATAGATGATAGATAGATAGATAGATAGATAGATAGATAGATAGATAGATAGACAGATAGATGATGGATGGTAAACAGACATTGTCTTGGATTTTTCTGTTAGTATTAAGTATTACAAAATGTTCTCTACTTTAGTCAATGTTCACATCTTCTAAACAGACATTGTCTTGGATTTTTCTGTTAGTATTATATGACCCAAAATGTTCTCTACTTTAGTCAATGTTCACATCTTCATTATATGCATGTTTGTAAGTTCTGTATTTATGCATTCATCCTTTGATATGAAGAGGCACTGATTAAAGAATACCCTTTTCTTTTAGGTTCTATTCCTGTTGCTGTAATAAAACAACCTGACAGAAGGAACTTAAGGGAGAAAGGGCTTATTTTGTACCAGAGATCAAGGTTAAAGTCTATCATGGTGGGGAAGTCACAGTAGAAAGGAGATGGTTATGTTTTACCCACTATCAAGTAGCAGAGAACAATGACAAAGCTCATTTAAAGGATTCAGGATCCCGGGCAGGGAATGTTGCAACTCAGAGTGTGTAGGTCTTCCTACCTCATTGAATACACTCTTGATAATCCCTACAAGAAAGCCCCCCCCCCAAATCTCTCAAGTGATTCTAGATTCTGTCAAGTTGGCAATGAACACCAATCATCACACCTTCATATACCCAAATCCATAGATGTTCAAGTTCCCTATGCAAATAATCTATGATAATCTATGTACTTTGTCATATTTTATTTAACTTATCTGTAGATTAGTTATACATCTGATGTTTGTATGCTTTATTATTTATAGACTGTTGGCAGCAAAATAAATCTATTGTGGCTACTACTATCAATTTTTTCTGTGCTACTTTTCCCAATCATTGGTGGCTTATGGGAAAGGCAGAGACAAAGAGTTGCTGAGTTTTCCCTTCATAGGTAAAATGGGCCTTTTCACATGGCCTCTTTCAAGACTTATCTTTATCTGCAGTTTGAATGTACTATGGACAACTGTAGTTTTTTGTGATCCTTATTGTATCAGATTTTTATATATTTTAGTGTGGCTCCTTGAGGGACAGTCCAAGAAAGTGTTGGTGTCTTCTTGGAACTGTATTCCCCAATATGTATCCCATTTTTTGCTAATTCTTACTTAGTTTCCAGAAATTCATCAAATAAACTTGAAAGTGTCCATGGTATTTTACCATTGTAGCAGGTAACATTCCAGGTGACTGATAGCGTTCAAGTCCAGGTGACCCTAGACCCAGAAGCCATAAGGCCCCTAGGAGGAACTAAACCACCCAACTACCAGCCAACTGTGAGTTGACAAACAAGATCCAGGAACTTCTGACTTAGTGCATTTTGATCACCAGAGCATGCTACAAACAGGTTCCCCAAGCCCTGTAGCTGTAATATGTTCCAGGAACACTGTAATTGTAAAAACATGTTTTCCTTGATAAGTTTCACCAGGTACAGACCCCACAGCAGAAAAATATTCTCTTTTTCCATATTCTTTTCCCTTTATAAGCTCTCCCTCTGTGACCATTAGGCTGCTGGTTGCATCACTCCTAAGCTGAGTTCCAGCCCCACCAACCCAATAAACTCAAAGCTTTCCCAGAGTCCTCTCTGTTTCTGTTTTGTGGCCATCCTGATCCCTGCATTTTTTTTTTTTTTTTAATCTAACTGGGGCAAGCTAGGCTTTGACACTCCAGGCATACATGTGTCTCCAGATTTGGTAGAACAGATAGTCTTAAAATCTTAGTTCTCTTGTCTCTTCAAAGGAACGAAGAAAATATAAGGACTTTTAAATTCAACAGATTATGTATTACCCCAAGGGCTGGATGTCAAGTTCTAAGGATCCTATGTTTTGGCACTAGCATCTCATTATCATTGTCTGCTAATATTCCATGCCCTAATTCAATTGTGCTTTCATCAGACTCATGCATTTTTGTCCTTAGACTGTTCTTTGCCATCTGTGTACTGCAAATGAATGCTTAAGGAGGAATCAATCAATATTTTACTTATTAGTCAAGGATGATAATGTCTACCATGGGTACCATCTTAGATTTACAATTATGGAAACAATCTTCTAAAGTTGTCAGCTCAGATTTAAAATATAGTGCTCAAAGCTAAATACTTAAATCCAAGCATACTTTTAGTAGTCATAACTCAAAGAGCAATAATCTACACAAAAGTTTAAAGATGTTATAGATGATCGTCAAGGTGTTAAAATTGATTTCAGACCAATTAGTAAGGATAAAATTAAATATATAAAATTATATTAAAAGGCCATTACCTAAAAGAATATGAGTAGTCAAAAAAAATGAAAGAAAATAAAAAAATAAGCTGAACTTAATAGGATCCAAAAGGAGGAGGATTGTTGTTGTATATATCCAGGAGATTGAAGTTTCTTAAATTTATAAAATTATGTAGTCAAGCATAAGCATGTAACAGTCACATATGGAAATTTTCCATGTGCATATAAAAATTTATATTTACTCTATTTAATTTTGTATGTGCATTATCCTTTCCCCAAAACAGTAAAAAGCATATGCATAGAATCCAAATATTGTTTTTCATGTGTAAGAGAAAAAAGAGGAAAATTAACCTCATTAATCTGTTGTGTGTGTGTCTTTAATTTTGAGTTTAAAATTTAAATGAATACAAATAAAAGTAAGTTTTAAAATCTGTCTTCTCATTTATTGCAGCTTTAGGGGGTTCAGCACACTTCTCAAAGGCTCATTAGTGATGCTTATGTAACAAGAGCAGTGGGAAGAGATAGGAACAGCTGTTCAGAAATGCAAAGAGAGAAATTAGAGCAGAAATAGAGGTGAAATATGGGCACTTTGAAAGTAATTGTTGTGACATCAAAGAGGTACAATTTAAACATTATTTAAAAACACCTTGCAAACTACTGTAAACCTCAAGAATCTTGAGTAAATAATGAGCCCCAGCATCAGCTATTCCAAATCTACTTGAAATAGGAAGAATGCTGTTAGTTATTCATCAAAAACTAGATCATGAGGAGGGGTAGAAAATCACTTCTCCTGTGGAGGACTAATCAGGAGTCAGTGATTTAAAATAATGGAGGAGTCTCAAGGCACATTGGTACTTTTTTTCTGCCTTCCGGAAGGTCTTATGGGAGAAGGCACATCTTATACTCTGCTGCTCATTTTAATTGGAGAATAAACGCAATTAGGAAAACAAAATGGAAATGGAATGAAACAAACATTTAAATATCACAGCTGTAGTAAAATTTTTGGGCTTTTGAACATTTAATTGTTTTTATTTCATGTGTATGAGTGTTTGCCTGCATGTATGTAAGTTCTCTCTTGTCATGCAATGCCCATGGAGACTAGAAGAGGGCCTCAGATTCCCCTGAAACAAGAGTTCCATGTGGGTACTGGGAATCAAACCTGGATACTCTCCAACAGCAATCAGTGCTTTCCAGCTCCATATTCAAATTTTTGAAAAAAATTTTGGCCAAGTTTACGGTGTTCATTATGTAATTTTCTCTCATTTTGATTCTACTCAGTCTCCATATTTCCTGCACCCTGACTGTGCTGTTTGTGAAGCAAACCTTCCTTTAATATGAACCTAAAGAACCCCAGGACTGAGGACAAAAGTTTTATCTAAATAAACTATAAACCAAAAAGTAATCAGGCTATATTGTATTATGACGTACTGAGAAAACCAAGGCAGAAACTCAGGGCAGGAACTCAGAGGCAGGAACGGAAGCACAGCACACGGAGGAACGCTGCCTGCTGACTTGTTCCTCTGCCTTGTGCTCAGTCTACTTTCTTAAACAACCCGGGACCTCAGGCCCAGAAGTGGCCCGACTCAAAGTAAGCGGGGAACTCCCACATCCCTCAACAAGCAAGAAAACTCCTCACAGGCATGCTTACAGGTCAATTCAACAGAGAAATTTCCCCAGTTAAGGTTCGTAATTCTCAAGCATGTCAAGCTGACAACTGAAGCTATCCAGCACATCTGTTCTGTATGGAATTTGGTGTGAGGGCCTCATTTCTGCAAATATTTTTCAGAAGGCCAAACCATTCAAACCATGCTATGTACATGGAGAGACACGCTATTTCTTCATTAATTGAGTTTCAAATTTGAAAGATGGTGAATAGAATACTTGGGAAGGAAAAAAAAAAGAAATGAAAATCCCCCTTCATGCTTATATTATTCACATAGCAATAATTCCATATTAAAATATGCACTATTATAAAGGCAGAGATTAACACTTTCTAGAGCCAGATCTGTATGCCCCAAGGAAAGGAATTTCCCACACATTTTCACCATTAGAAGGGCATCAATCCCAATTGTAGACAATTTTCCCAGTTGCCTAGGAAAATTATCAGTGATTCTACGTTTTTAAGCTCACAACATTTAGTCCAGTTTCCAAGTGTTAACACATTGTGTAAGTCCTAAATGTTAAAAACTATACTGTTTAGGTAATTATCATCATCTATTTTTATTTAAACCTAAATAGTTCTGTATTAAAGAGGTTATTTAAGAATTTGGGTGAGTTTCAGGAACAAATATCATCACAATGATGATTATTGTACAGTAATATTTCAACAATATACAATTACAACATAACACCCACCATCAACTAAATGAATCTAATTGGAATCTATTATGGATTCTGCCTGGAACAGTAGAACACGAATTTTTCTCAGACAAGTCACTTATACACACTGTATCCTGATGTAATACAAACTTTAACAGATTTGAGGGAATGGAAAGTGCAAAAAAGGATATCAACTTTTATTTAAATAATTAGAAATGAGTAACTCAATGATTACGAAAGTTCAGATAGATGTTTGGATATCAAAGCGCTTGTGGGTAGGTATTTCATGTGGATGTACAGTTTGTTCTTCAAGATAACATGCCAGAAAAGGATCCTTATGACAATTTGCATTGTATTTCTGAAAATTAAATATAGTTACTAAGACCTGGAAAACTGCAAGTGTATTACGAGTTAGCAGATGACCAAATGTGGGACCAAAAAATAAATTACTGCTCAGGAATTCAAATAAAGAAGTTGACAGCACAAAACATCCTTGCTGAAGCTCAGAGATGGTGTGCCAAACTTCAAAAGCCAAAATGAAAATGTTCTGTCTTGTGTGAATGCAATTTTATGTTTTTCTTAGAAATGATAGAATGACAGTCAAAGGGAATACATCAGGGTTCCCTAAGGATGTGATTAAATATGTATGACACAAAGATGTTTGTGGGGGTGCTATTATAAGATGGGGTATGGTGGTAAGTATGTGAGACAGAAAAGTTGAACTTAATTATAAGCTGCATATTGAAAAGAAAATCCATTGTTGCCATTACATGATATTCTGGAAAAGTAAAGGAAAATGAAAAAACTTCTAAATTAAGACTGTAAGAAAGGTTTATTTCTGATTGGTGATGCTCTCCCGGATAAGTAGGTAGACATGAATGACTACAGACATTGGACTTAATGATTAGTGAATAACAATCCACGTGTGAATTTTATTAATATTTCAATAGTGTAAATGAGATATTAAGTATTGGAATTACATTTTAAATGTCAATTTAATAATTTTTTTTCTAAAATCATTTCCCCTAATGAAGGGTTCGCCTATGAGTTTTTTGAACAACAAGCCTTAGGCAAATTAAAGATGGTTCAAGATTTTACCATTTTATTACCCTATCAAAAATAGGAAATACATGGGTGTGATTGTATACATCTTTAATCCCTTTTGCTCTGAAGGCAAAAGGAGGCAGATCTTTGTGAGATCCAGGCCAGCCTAGTGTCCATAGCATGTTCCAGGCCAGGTGTGGCTACAGGGGAACCATCTGTCAAAAAAAAAAAAAAAGCAGAAGGAAGGAATGAAGGAAGAAAGGAAGGAAGGAAGGGAAGAAGGGAGGGAGTGAGGGAAGGGTTGGTAGATTCTAACGTAGATACTTATTGTTTATGGGCTTAGAGAAAAGAGTCATACCCAGCATCATTGTAGGACATGGCAAGGTAACAAGGGAATAAATTATGAGACACATATTTAGTTTATTAAGGAAAGGGAGATGAGTCAGGGAAGACGATAGAGAAGGAAAAAAGTTTAAAATATATAGTCAATTCTCTCTATCTCTCTGAAAAGAGTACTACCCAATGTAAGCATGATATAAGATATGAAATTACATATTTTCTCAAAGCTACATTTTAAAAACTACAAAGAAATCAATACTGATACATGCACGTATCTGTATATGTACATTATCGTTTCCTAGAAAATGTATTGTATAATCACAATAATTAAATTTCATTACTCATATTATTCAATGCTCTTTACAGATATCCATTTTTTTAATTGATTGATTTCTTTTGTATTTCAAACATAACATCCCAACAATCTTATTCATCCACATCCCAAATGACACCCTCCCCAGCATCCCCCTGGGAGCCCATATACTCTGTCATCCCTGTTACTGTCCACTGTGTTATCATTGCCCTTAGCTGTTCCCCAGTGCAAGTCCATCTGCTGAGTCTAGTCAGCCTATCTAGAGCCCCTTGTTTTAGGAAGATCATCTGCTCCTCATCTAGCAGCAAACAGTTGCCAACATTCCTTTAGATAAGATTGGGGTCTGCTGTTCATTTTCCCAGTTGTATGCTGGGTTACTCTCTGGGAGTCTCTTGGGCCACCCTGGCCAAAAATTCAAAGGAAGGTACCTCCTGTCTGGTACTGTTTCTTGTCAGATATCCATTCTTATACAAGATATCTGTAGCTCATAAAATTGAAAGATATAAATTGCTGACTTAATGTCTCACATTGAAATATTTTTTTTAATTTTCTCTTTAAAATTAGTGTCCCCTAAAGTTAAATAAATGCAGAAAAATGACAGGAGTTTACATATTTTTGTCTATATCTTTGACAAGACTCTTTTTCCCTGCTATGATGGCACTTAAGTTCTACACTTGTCTTTGGAATGAACTGTGTTCTGATTGTATCCCTCACAGGTGACATTCTCTCTTCTGATACATCTGCTCAATTAGACACAAAAGAAACAAAATAATTAATTTCTACTCCCTGAAGTTTGAATTGATTAAAATTTTCTTTTCACATTATATTAAATATTGTAATTGCATAATAAAAGTCATTAGACATTTCATTTTTTACAATGAACAGATGTGATGACAAAATTATCCTAACATCCAAACAGCCCCAGGAATTTGAAAAAAAGTTTTCTCTGCAAAATATAGTTCCATAAATAAATAAAACAGGAGGAACTTTTAATGCAATCTGTTTTGTGTTTGCATGTATATTTCCACCCTTTTAATAATCCAAGAACTTCCTTTAAATTTTATTTTATTATTTTATTTTTATCTTTTTTATTAAAAATTTTAAATCATTTTTAAAATTTTTAATAACTACATGATTAGAAGAAGCATTTCACTACACATTTAACACATTCAGTAACACACTCCAGAGCAAGACTAGATCTCTTTCACAAGTGGGTGCAAGTTTCTAGGATCACAGTTGAGTTAATACAGTTATATGATATTGAACTCAGTATAAGCCCTGTAAGACATAAAATTTAATGAGTTTTTTAACCTTTTAAAAAGATATCCATTTCCTTTTAGAATATATTATTCCATCCAGAAAGACTCATTGTTTTTGCTACTAACACTGAGATGTGGGTACATGCATCTCAAATCTGTATGCACCTGATGATTACCACTCATAATCGGTTGAACTTGGATCCTTGGCACCTGTGTATGTCTATGAAGTCACTGGGTAAATTTCAGTGGTAAAGTTTATCACCTCTACTAATCAGCATGATGTAAATTTCCAGGCTTCCTCCTCAAATATAATGCATTTTAAAAAATTTGTTGATTTTTTTTGTGTGGGTGTATATCACACAGAACAACACAAACCATCTTATTTGACTATACACCCACTTCCCAGATGGCACCCTCCCATAGCTTCCCTCCCCCCACTAGAGCCCTTATACTCTCATATCCCTGATATTGTCTGCGGTGTTGTGGGCACCCCAGCTAATCCCCACTACTTGCCCTTCTGGTGAATCTAATCAGGCTACCTAGTGGTCTTTGTTTTAGGAGAGTCACCTGTTCCTCTTTTAACGGCAATCAGTTGTCAATACTCCTTTAGATAAGATTAGGGTTTGCTGTTCATTTTCCCAGTTCTATGCTGGGTTACTATTTGGGAGTCCCTTTGGTCACCCTGGCTAACAACTCAAAAGAAGGTATCTCCTATCTGGCATTGTTGCTTATTATGTAGCTTGTTATACATACGGAATCTTAAGAAATTATATTGACCCCTTTAATCTTTGGTTATACTTTCCTTATGGATGTTTAAGGCCATACAGTTGCCCCAGAAAAACCAATTTATTTTTAATCTTAAGGTTGTTTGAGGATGTGTTCCTCAGGGGTCACGTGGGCTTGGGAGGAGCCCCTGGCTCCTTTCTTTTACCAGTTCCACCTATGTGAAGATAAGTCAAAGGTCCTGCTTGACCATGATTGGCTTTACTTGGAAGCATGGAGAAAGTGATTCCTCTGTGTTGACTCTCCTCTTTGCAGACTGGACACTGGTTCAAGTCCTGGTGGGGACTCCTCAGCCTCCTTGACTGAGAGAACAGGTGACCCACCACAATTACAGGACATTTTGAGAGATGTTCATAGACCCCTGGAACTAGTCGACCTAGGAGGGCAAGGACCAAAAACTGTCCTTTATGTCCCTCTGACCAAATTATT
>NW_008343971.1:366475-371086 GCF_000622305.1 Nannospalax galili
GTGTATAATTTGTCAGTGTGTTGTTGGAGTAATATGGTTCCCTCTGGTTTTTAAAACTAGCTAGGCATTATTTATCTCTCGCATTGTCTCACCCCTCCATCATGGTTTCCCCAATTAAAATGCCTCCATTTTCCCCCTTCTCTGTTAATAATACCTTTCTTCTATGATCTTACCTCTCTTGGGTGCCTTCTTTCCCTTTATCCCCTAAGTTCCTTGTATACCCTTCCTTCCCCCCTCCCTTAAACTAACCTAATTTTTATCCATATCTCACTTACTAATGCCTGTTTCCTACTGTTCTTCTCTCTCAGGTTCTTTCTTTTCCGTTACCCCCCTATTTCCTTTCTATTATCCTGGTTCCTGAAGTTATATCTGGATACATACTCACTTATCAGGGTTTGGTTGTAGGATCCACATATGAGGAAGAACATAGGTCGATTTTTTTTTTCTGAGTCTGTGTTACATCACTTAGTATAACAGTTTCTAGTTCCATCCATTTACCTGCAAATTTCATGATTTCATCTTTCTTTATTGCTGAGTAAAACTCCATTGTATAAATGAACCACATTTTCATTATCCACTCATTAGTTGAGGGACACTCTGGTTGCTTCCATCTCTTAGTTTTGGTGAAAAGAGCAGCAACAAACATGGATATACAAGTGTCTCTGCAATAGGATGAGTTCTTTGGGTATATGCCAAGGAGTGGTATAACTGGTTCAAATGGTAGGTTGATTTGTAGTTTTTTAAGAGTTCTCCACACTGCTTTCTGTAGGGTTTGAACCAGTTGGCAGCCCCACCAGCAATGGAGAGTGTTCCCCTTTCCCCACATCCCCTCCAACATTTGGTATCATTTGTTCTCTAGATCTTAGCCAGTCTGACTGGGGTGAGATGAAATCTTAAAGTGGTCTTAATTTACATTTTCCTAAATATTAGTGATGTTAACATCTATTAAGATGTTTCATAGCCATCTTTACTTCTTCTTTTGAGAATTCTCTGTTGAACTCCTTAGCCCATTTTTTAATGGGGTTGCCTCATGTCTTGATTCCGTTTTTTGACTTTGTTATATATTCTGGATATTAAGCCTCTGTTGGATGTGTCACTGGTAAATATTTTCTCCCATTCTGTGGGTTTTCTGATTGCTTCCCTGATTGCCTCCTTTGATGTACAGAAGCTTTTTAGTTTAATGAGGTCCGATTTGTTAATTCTTTCCCTTGTTTCGTGAGCTAATGATGTCCGGTTTAGAAAATCCTATCCTACATCTATATCTTGTAGGTTTTTGCCAAAGTTTTCTTCTAACAGTTTAAGATTTGCAGGCTTTACATTGAGGTCTTCAATCCATTTGGAATTTACTTTTGTGCAACGTGAAAGATAGAGGTTTAGTTTCATTCTTCTACCTGTGCAGATCCAGTTTTGCCAGCACCAGTTGCTAACATGCTGTCTTTCCTCCAGTGAATGTTCTTGGCCCCTTTGTCAAATATCAGGTGGTTGAAAGTGTACTTACTCATATTTGGGTCTTCAATTTTGTTCCATTGATCGATGGGTCTATTTTTGTGCCAGTACCATGTAGTTTTTATGACTATAGCTCTGTAATACAGCTTAAAATCTGCTATAGTAATCCCCCCAGCATTGCTCTTAGTGCTCATGGTTGTTTTGCTATCTGAGGTCTTTTGTGCTTCCACATGAATCTTAGGTAGGTTTTTTCCAATTCTATGAAAAGTGTCATGGGGATTTTGATTGGCATCACATTGAATATATAAATGACTTTTGGTAGTATGGTCATTTTTACAATATTAATTCTTCCAATCCATGAGCATGGTAGGTCCTTCCATGTTCTGATGTCTTCCCCAATATCTTTCTTTAAAGATTTAAAATTTTCATTGTAGAGCTCTTTAATGTCTTTGGTCAGGTTTATTGCAAGATATTTTATGGTTTTTTGCAGCTATTGTGGAGGGGAGTGTTTCCATGTGCTCTTTCTCTGATTGCTTGTAATTGGTATATAGAAAGGCTACAGACTTTTGTAGGTTAATTTTGTAACATGCCACTTTACTGAATGTTTTAATAATTTCTAGGAGTTTTCTGATGGAATTTTTGGTATCTCTTAGATATAATATCGTATCTTTGCAAAAAGGGATAATTTGATCTTCTCTTTTCTAATTATTGCTCCTTTAATTTCCTGCTCTTGTCTTATTTCTCTTGCAAGACTTTCAAGCACTGTATTATAGAGAAGTGGAGATAGTAGACAGCCTTGTCTGGTTCCTGATTGCAATGGGAATGCTTCCAGTTTTTCTCCATTTAGAATGATGTTGGTTGTGGGTTTGTTGTATATGGATTTAATTATGTTCAGGTATGTTCCCTCCAGTCCAGTTCTCTCTAGGACTTTGAACATAAGTGCATGTTGAATTTTGTCAAAGGCCTTCTCTGCATCTCTTGAGATGACCATGTGGTTCTTGTCTTTGAGCTCATTTATAAGATTTATGATGTTTATTGACTAACATATTGAACCATCCCTGCATCTCTGGGATAACGCCAACTTGATCACGGTGGATGATCTTTCTGATGTGTGTCTGTATGCGGTTTGCAAGTATCTTGTTGAGAATTTTTGCATCTATGTTCATTAAGGATATGGGTTTATAATTTCTTTTTTGGTTGTACCTTTACCTGGCTTTGGTATTAGAGTTACACTGACTTCATAGAAGGAAAGTGCAAGTACTCCCTCCATTTCTATATTTTTGAATAAATTAAGTAGTATTGGATATAGATCTTCTTTAAATGTCTGATAGAATTCTGCTGTAATTCCATCTGGTCCTGGGCTTTTTTAGTCAGGAGGTTTTGTATTACTGTTTCAATTTCTTTTTGTGTTATGAGTATGTTTAAACTGTTAGTCTCTTCTTGGTTTAGTTTCGGTGGTTCCCATGCCTGTAGATATCCACCCACTTCTTTTAGGTTTTCAAATTTAGTAGCATATAGGTTTTGAAAGTATTCCCTTATAATGTTCTGTATCTTTCTGGTGTCTGTTGTGATGGTTCCCCTTTCACCTCTGATTTTGCTGTTCTGGAGGTATTCTTTGTTTTGGTTAACTGGGCTAGTGGTCTGTAAATCTTGTTTATCTTTTCAAAGAACCAGCTCTTGGAATTGTTGATTCTTTGTATTGTTTTCTTTGTTTCAATTTCATTAAGTTCTGCCCTGATTTTTGTTATTTCTTCTTCTCTGCTGGGTTTGGGTTTCATTTGCTGTTGCTTTTCAAGTGTGTTGAGTTGCAATGTTAAATCATTTTTTTGTGTTATTTCCAACTTTTTGATGTAGGAACTTAGAGCTATAAACTTCCCTTTAAGGACCACTTTCCGCATGTCCCAGAGGTTTTGTTGTGTTGTATTGTCCTTTTCATTTAGTTCCAGGAATGCTTTTATTTCCTTTTTAATTTCTCTTTTGACCCATTCATCATTCAGGAGTGTGTTGTTTAATCTCTGTGTGTTCATGTGGTGATTAGGGCTTCTTCCGGTGTTGATTGTATGGTTTCTTGCATTGTGGTCTGATAGAATGCATGGAATTATTTCAGTCTTTTTATATTTATTGAGGTTTGTTTTCTGCCCCAGTATATGTCGATTTTGGAGATGGTTCCATGGGGGGGCACTGAATAGAAAATATGTTCTTTGGAGCTTGGTGGAATATATGGTAGATGTCTGTTAGGTCCATTTGATATATGGTATTGTTTAATTCAGATGACTCTGTTAATTCTCTTCTCTGCCCTGTTGACCTGTCTAATGGAGACAGTGGGGTACTGAAGTCCCCTAATATTAATGAGTTGGGATTAATCTGGGTCTTTATGTCCTGTAGTATTTTTTAATGAAGTAGAGTGCACCAGAGTTTGGTGAATATATATTCATGATTATAATATCTTCTTGATTGATTGTTCCTTTGATCAGAATGAAGTGCCCCTCTTTATCTCCTCTGATTGGTTTCATTTAAAGTCAATTTTGTCAGATATTAGAATTGCTACGCCTCCTTTTTTCTTAGTACGATTCCCTTCGTATATTTTTTTCCATCCTTTCACTTTAAGACACTGTCTGTCCTTGAAAGTGAGATGGGTTTCTTCCAGAGAACAAAAACATGGGTTTTGTTTCTTAACCCATTCACCTATTATGTTTCTTTTGACTGGGGAATTCAGTCCATTAATATTTAAAGTTATTAATGAAAGATGAGTGTTGAATCCTGTCATTTTTATTTCTATTTATATTCGTGATGTAGCTGTACTTTTCCACAGTCCTACCTTCATTGAATTTCTTTCCACAACCCCTTGATTATACTCATTCCTTTCTTCAACACTTTGTATCGCTTCCAGAAGTCTTTGAAGGGCTTGTTCTGTGGGCATGAATTCCTTTATCCTATTTATGTCATGGAAGATTTTTCTTTCCCTTTCAACTATAATAGACATTTTGGCTGGGGATAGTAATCTGGGCTGGCATCTGTGGTCATTTAAAACTGGGAATACTTTTTTCCAGGCTCTTCTGGCTTTCATAGTTTGCACTGAAATGTCAGCTGTAATCCCAATGAGTTTTCCTTTATATGTGACTTGTTGTTTCTCTTTTGCAGCTTTCAGTATTGTCTCTTTGTTTT
>NW_008343971.1:371314-445829 GCF_000622305.1 Nannospalax galili
GATTTCTTAATTTTTTCATAATCTTTGCTTGAGTGGTCTAGTTCGTCCACTTTATCTTCCAGTCTTGATACTCTGTTTTCCATTTCATTCATCCTATTGGTGAGGCTATCTCCTGTCATTTCTAACTGGTTTACTGAGTGTTTCACTTCGTTCTTCATGTCGGTCTGAGTATTCTTCAATATTTCTAACTCTTTTCTGAATTCATTGAGAAGTTTATCCCTATCTTCCTTCGGTTCTTTGATTTCTTTTTTTGTGTGTTCTTTAAATTCACTGAATTCTTTTATCATGTTTATAATTGTTCTTTTGAGTTCCATGTCCTGCATTATCTCTAGAGGTTCTCAGCATACTCCTCTAGAGGACTATTGGTATTTGGTGGGGGCATATTATTTTGGTTTTTTTCATGTTGTTATTTTTTCTCTGTGATTTTTGATGTGTGAATGTTTTTGTAGTTTCTGATATATGTGTGAGATTCAAGCCTTCAAGTTTAGGTCTACTTCTTTTTATCAACTTTATGTGTCTTTGTGATTTACTGTTTTCAGAATGAAAGCCTGGTTCCTCTAAGCTTCCAGTTCTCTCTTTTGATTTTATATTGGAGTGGCCGCATTGCTTTTGTCTTCAGGAGTTCCCACAGAGGCCCAAGTCAGATGAGGATCAGATGCTCTCAGGCTTTCTCCTAAGGTCTGGATCCCTCCAATATATATTTTGACCTTAGGAATTTGGGGGTTGGACTGGCCTCTGGGGACTACTCTGAGGACCTGGGTTGGTCTGCATGCAAAGGACCAGGAAGAGGAAAGTTCAGCCCAGGCATCCAGGAAAGAGGCTGGCAGATTGTGTAGACCCTGGGAGGCAGAGGGCAGTGAGAGCCGGGCCAGGCCCAGAGAGCCCCTGGGGACTAGAGAAGGAATTGAGTAGGTCTGGATGCACAGAATCAGGAAGAAGTAGTGGTGGTTCCCCAGGTGTCTGGGGTGCCAAGACAAGGAATAAGACAGGACCTAGGCTAGGAGGAGAGTCTGGCAGGGGAGATGAGAGGGTGAGTGACGCTGGGAGAGTCAAGGAACAGAGGGCAGGATAGACTTACCCAGGAGAGAGGGGCCTGTGGGTCAGAGAGAGAGCTTGATTTTTTTTTTGTATTTCATACAGAACAGCTCAAACAATCTTAATTATCTTCATACCCTTTCCCCACTGTCACCCTCCATAGCCTCCTCCCCCCCACCACTGAATCCCATATACATGGTCATCCCTATTAAGACCCAGTGGACTGTCATTGTCCCAAAAGTTCCCCTGTGTAAGTCCATCCACTAAGTCTAGTTATCTAGAGTCCCTTGTTTTAGGAAGATCAGCTCTTCTTCATCTAGCAGTAATCAGTTGCCAACATTCCTTCAGATAAGTTTGGGTTCTGCTGTTCATTTTCCCAGTTCTATGCTGGATTATTGTTTGCCTAAGTTTGCCTAGGACTTGTGCATGCTGACACTATTGCCATAGAATCATATGAGCAGGTTACCAGGTACTTCTAGGACTCTGTTTCCCTATGGTCATGCACCTCTTCCCTGGCTCTTAAAATCTTTCTGCGCCCTCTTCCATGATGGTCCCTGAGCCGTGGGTGGGAGAAGTTTAATAAAGGGGTCCTGTGCAAGGACCAGTATTCAGCCAACTCTTGATCTCTACATTTTGGCTATTTGTGACCTTTTGTGTTCCTGGTTCTCCACTGTATGAGAAAGCTTCATTATTGAGAAATGAGAGATTCATTTTTGTCTTTTTGAGACAGGGTTTCCTCGTATTCCCAACTGGTAATCCCAGCACTTGGGAATCGGAGGCAGGCAGATCTTTGTGAGTTTGAAGCCAGCTTGGTCTAAATTTTATTTTTATTTGCATGAATGTATAACTGTGAACATGTGCACCAGAGTCCTTGGAGACCTGAAGAGGCCATTGGATCCCCTGAAGCTGGAACTATAGAGAGTTGTCAGCTGTCAACTGAAATGAATACTAGGAACTGAACTATGGTTCTCTGCAAGAGCAGAAAGTTCTCTTAACCACTGAGACATCTTTCCAGTCACCTAAGAACATTCTTAACTATATGTTATATCCTACAAGACTCAAATTATTTATATCATTATCATAAACTAAAATGGAGAGATTGTGAAGAATTTATGGTGTGGCACCACTAAGACACGTTAAAGAGATGCTTTAAGAGACAGCCTGACGTTTACCATTCATTGTTATATCAAGAATACACCTGAACGTTGTGCACCTCTTCTGTTAGGTGTCTCTCAAAACTGTGCTCCTAGGCAAGGGCTTTGTTCATGCTTTATTGAAACAGTATCTCCAACATTAAATGAGGAATTAGAAGTCAGTACCCATGCTTATCAGAGAATCTTGCCATTTGATCCCCAGACAGATTAGCACACGTATCTACTTTTTCTGATTGTTTGCAATAAAAAAAAAACATGCTGCTTTCAGTGCTTTGATATGTAGAAGCCCTGTATGCATACATTCATGAACTTTCTTAAACAGAGGGCAAGGAGGGGTGCTGAAGGATTAAGACCATAAACCCTGGTCACAAGAGGAACACATGGATCAGTGAAATTGCTTATATTAAAACCATAACTTTTTATATGCAAGGCTAGGTAAAAGCCTTTCGTTCAGATTATGTTCACATTGGAAAAGTCATTCCTACATTATGGCGGATAACTGCGAAACATTTTCAAATTCAGTCTCATATTCCTGCAGTTTGTCATGTACATGCATGCACACATCTACAGTGAATACAGAATGTATAGCTATCAGTTGGAAGGTAGATTTTCAAAAATGTAAGTTTGGTAAAATTAAAATAGAAGAAATTGCTAGGTGTTTTTGTAGACTCACAACGTGTCTATTTACATATTTATGCTATGTTTCTATTCAAAATGTACACTATTCTACATGAATTATATGAAACACTTTTTAAAATGTATTTATTTTATGTGTATGTGTATATGTATATGCCTAAGTGTATACTTATATGCAGGGGTCCAGGAGGCCAGAAGAGGGTGGCAGATTTCTTGGAGCAGGAGTTAAAAGCAATATGAGCCATCTGATGAGAGTGTTGGGAACCAGGAACAAGCACTCTGGAAGAGCAGCAAATTTTTCTACCCACTGAGCCATCTATTCAGTACTATTTCTGGTTACCTCTTAAACCATGTTTTTAATCATTGCAGCTTCAAGCTGGGGCTACTGAAGACAGGACTGCTAGAGAGCTATAGCTACATGGAGAATAAAAGATTAAATATTATTGATGTTGGTGTTAAGAAAAAGGGGCAGTTGCCAAAAAGTCAAACAAGGAATTTCTATGCAAAAATATGTCTGTTCGACCTCAGAATAAAAGAAAACTTGAATCTCACCACTCTTGACATTTTTAGTATATAAATCACATTCTTTTGATCAAAGTTAGATTCCTTTTTGTTGTTTGATTTTCTATCATTTAATGAAAGGATAATTTATCATGTAATTTTTGTTTTGTTAGGAAACCTCCAAAAGAATAACATGATTAAATTTTTATTTGTAACGATTCTCTAGGTGATGAAGAAAATAAATGGAAGAAAAACTTTAACTTCAGACTGCCCTGAAGATTCAGGAAACCACTCTTATTTGGTATTAACTTTGAAGGGTAAGGCTGGAGCTTCTACATTTAAAATCTAAATTGTTTAAGATTTGAGCTTTTTAAATGGGGCATTTAAATGTGTCAGTTTAGAATTGAAATTGACAAATGATCATTTAACTTTATTTAGACACTATTATTACTTAAAATAGATTAGGGAAATAAAATAGAAGACACTTAAGGACATTTTATGTAATATTTTATTGTAGTCGTATTATTGATTCAAAGGGAATTCTTGGTGTGGTAGTGGATACCTGCAATTAAAAAGACAAGTTTGAGGATAACCTGAGTTATCAAATGAGAATCTGTCTCAAACAAGCATGCAAAGAAGCTGGGAATTTTAAAAATTGGGTTCGCTAGAATTTACATTTTTCATCACATGAAAATTACATAGTTCCTTTCCACTTACAAGCATTACTTTGTGTTCCTGTGACCATAATGTATAACAGCTTAAGGGGGATCAATATTTGCTGAATCATGGTTTCAGGTTTTAGGCCAGGATGTCAGGGAAGGCCTGGCAAAACAGCTCAGGTCACAGTTATGAGAATGAATTGCAGAGGTTCCTCACATGTGGTAGAAGAGGAAGCAGGAAGTGTGACAGGAGCCAAGACCTGGGTATAACTTTCAGAGCCTCACCTCTGGTGACCTACTTCCATCAACCAGGCTCCACCTCCTAAAGATTCCACAGCCTCCCAGGAATGGCACCACTACCATGGAAACAAAATATGGTAATCCAGAGGATATTTCATAGGCAAACCATAATAATATTTGATTCCTAACTAGAACTTTTTATTCTTCTTAAAGATTAATTTATTATTATTTGTATATATGTTAGATTAATTATTATTTGTACATATGTATTTGTACATATTGTTACATATGTGTGTGTATGTGTGTGTGTGTATGTGTGTGTGTGTGTTTATGCATTTGTTAAGGTGCCTACAGAAGCCAGAAGACATGCTGGATCCCTTGAAGCTGGAGTTATAGATGATTGTGAGACACCAGGCTTGGGTGCTAAGAACTAAATTCTAGTCCTCTTAAGGAACAGCAAGCACTCTTAACTGCTAAGCCATCTCTGCAGGCCCATGCTGCCATTTTTTAAAAACTGATTCTTTGAAAGGAAGATACCCTTATCAAGAAATCAGCAAGCATCAATCATATTTCTTTAGGAGCATTAGCTTACATTTAGCTGGGCCAAAATATTTAACACGTCCTCCTGAATTGTATACACATTGATCTAGAAATTGCATTATGTATACATATTATTTATTGAAGTGAAAAAATTGAGAAAAATAGTTAAAACCAATATCGTGTTTTGTTTTGTAAGTTATAGTTTATTTGATCATATATATTTGCTAAATTTTCATTTTTTATTTATCATAAGAATGAACATGATTTGTGGATTCAATATGACACAAGAAATCTATCTTAGCAGAAAATGTCAAGAAAAGGTTATAAATTATGCACTATTATATAATAATGCACTATGTACTACTTCTGACAAATTCATCAGTTTTGTCATTTTTCCACTCTTCTATAAACCACTTAACTGAGCATTGATTTTAAAGAGCAATTTTGTTTTTCAGAGCAGTGTGACTGAATATTAAATTCTTCTTTATATTTATTAAACCCTACAAAATAATGCGGCCTCCCAATGGCTAACATTTATTTTATATAAAAACAGGCGAATTAAATGATGTTTGTCTACAGAAAAAAAATAGCTGATTGATTATATACAAAGAAATTTCTAAATGAAATCAATGGTAAGTAAAGAAGGGAGAGAAAATGGCAGAGATAGAAATATTGAGAACTGAAAATTGAAGGCGTTTGTTTCGTATTGAAGTGGTTTATTGACTTTCTTTTGTGTTTGTGTGTACATCCAGATGTGTGTGGCATGTGTGTATGCATGTTCATATGTATGTGGGCATACATACCCCTGTGTGCATGTCTATGTGTGTGTTATGTGTGCATGCATATTCATCTGTGACAAATATGTCTGTGTGTACATGCACATGTTTGTACTTGTACATCTGTGAGGTATATGTATATGCATGTTCATGTAGAAGCATACATAAGTGTGTTCATGTACATGTGTGATATGTTTATATGCATGTTCATGTGTGGGCATATAGATCTGTGTGTTTGAGCACATGTGTATGAATTGTGGAGGCCAGGGCTGACATTTACTGCCTTTCCTGAGTGCTTTCTACCTCATAGACTGAGGTAGGATGTCTTACTGGAATCCAGATCGCTCCATTTGGCTAGTCTGCATAGCTAGCTTTCTGTAATCTCCTAAATTACCTCACGAGCACGTGGATTACAGTTGGGTCATCCTGCCTACCCAACATTTTTATGGATCCTAGGGATCTGAACTCTAGTCCTCACACTTGTGGGACATTTTCGTTACGCATTGGGCCATTTTTCTATCTTCTTGTTTTTCCTTATACTTCCATTGTGAGTCAGTTATATTGTGATTATCTGTCAATAATGGATCTCACATGTTGAAATACATACTACCTAGTTATTGTTGCTTTCTGGGCCTAGTGAAAAAGAATTGTAGGTTATTAACTATGTCTTTGAAATGTATTGAAATACATTGCTCATAGTAATATCACTAAATTTTGCCAACCTAAGAGAAACTGAAGGAGTTTGCAAATAGTCAAAATGAGCACCTTGCTATTTTGAATACATTTATGATATCTTAAAACAAAAGAATGCAAATAGTGTAGACAACCCATAACTTTTACCAGAAAGTTACATGGACATTTTTCTGCTAAATAAAAATTATATGCAAAAGGTTACGAATTAATAATTTCTTCACATCAGACTTATCTAAAATTATGTGTTTTGACTCTGACATTAAGGATTATAAAGTGAGAAGAATGCAGATAATTAACTAATGCCTTGCCAATTTAATAAAATTCCATGGAATAAGAATTTTCTGGTGTGTGTGTGTGTGTGTGTGTGTGTGTGTGTGTGTGTGTTCTATTGCTTATCCCCATATGAGTAGTAATCAGGAAAAGGACTCAGGTGTTCAAAAACAACAACATTCCTCTTCAATGCTGTGTTTAGTTTAGTGAGAAAACCAAAGCTTTGCCGTATTTTACAATTTTCTTAGTTTGAAAACAGTTTTAAAAAGTAAAAAGACACTTCCACTCTATTTACCAGGTTTACATCATTAAACATTTGCACATAAGTTCTAAATATGGACGTGTGTCTTTTTTTGTCATCCTGTTTGGGCACAGCAAAAGTTAGTGGCTGCTAGGAAGAAATATATTACTCTGTTTACATTATAGTTGGGAACACAATAATGTGCAGAGACGATACTAACCAACTGAAACCTTGGGGATTTAGAGAAAAACTAAAGAGATGATGATTCAGAGAAGTCCCAAATCAGAGAGAAGGCAGAGTACCCAGGAATAACACTGAGAATTAAGAAAACTTCCTGAAGTAGGAATCCTTGTACATACCAGTGTGACAGTGGAACATCCAGAATATACAAAGAAGGCAAAAAGCAAAGAATCAAGAGACCAAATAACCCAATTAAAAGGCTATAGACATGAACAGAGTTCTCAAAAGACAAAATAGGCATGACTAAGAAATATCTTTAAAAGTGTTAAACATCCATAGTAACTAGGGAAATGCAAGTCAAAACTATTTTAAGATTTTTTTTTTACTTAGGATAGTAAATGTTTATTAGAATTAGAACTTTTCTTATAAATTGAAGATGTGTATGTACAAGGCAACACTGGTATCTGTAAACAATTGTTCACAAATTATTCCAGAAAATCACTCCCTTACTGTTCATATTATAAAATTTTTTTGAACATGACATAAGTTTATTTCAGATGTAACAGCAATGTTAAAAATGACAACTGTAATATTTAACTGCACCAAGTAAACTTAGCCATTTACGTGTTTTTTAGTTATCCCTCCCAACAACCGAGGGAGTTTTTCTTTTCCACCTCCACACACCACTGTTTCCCAATAGTTCTCTTTTTGGATGGCTTTCAATTATTTGGAGATACTTAGAAACTCTTTTCTCCAAATGGAAATTAATCTTGACAAATTATATATTGCATAAATTTCTCTCCATGGTAAAAACTATCTGTCCTAAAAAATATGGATATAGCCTGTTATCTTCCAGAATTACTATTTTACTTCAAGGGTTATTTTTATCATTTATTAAAAATTTTCAACATGGGATATTACTTACTTTAGTCTTTACTGATTCACAGGCAAATAGACCAGAGCCCAGTTGCTGTTTCTTCCACAATTTCCCGTATGGAAATGGGTGGAATTATTTAATGCAAGTTTGCTAGAAGACAGTTCACCCTACACACACTTAAAATTTAGGTTAAACCACTGAGTACCCCAGTCAGAATGTCTAAGATCAAAATAACAAATGACACCAAATGCTGTCAGGGATGTGAGGAAAGGGGAATTATTCATGCTGGTGGGATTGCAAATTGGTGCAATCACTGTGGAAATTGGTTCGTAGAACTCTTAAAGAACTAAAAATAAATCTACCATATGATCCTGTGATACCACTCCTTGACATGTACCCAAAGAATATAACATCTTAATGCAGAAGCACATGCCCAGTCATGTTTCTTAATGCTGCTCAACTTATGAGATGTCTGGGTACACAAACTTGATTAGATAGGAGGCTTTAACATACATGACAGAATGCATGAAACCCACTGGGTGGGCTATGGGTGGTGCAGATAGGGGAGAAGGTCTAAATATGATTAAGTTATATTTTATGAATTGCAGAAAATAAAAAATACATTGAAGAAAAACAAATGAATATTTGAAATGAATATTTAAAGAATGTAGACTTAGGTGATTTACAAATCTTATTTGTAATGTTTTATTTCTTTAATTTGTATAGATCTATAATAAAAGCAATGAAACATTTTTTTAAATTTTAAAAAAGAAGATTTGAAGTCAAGAGGAGGAGGTGTTGGTTTGTCCCGGGGGAACTTGGAGGACTGTAATGTGGATAAGAATAGAATATATTTCATGTATGTATAAAATTTTCAAAGAAAAATATTATGTAAAAAATAGAATTCTATTTTAGTTACCACCATTTAGCTCATTTTAGGTCAGAACTTGTCTTATTAAAAATTTTCCTCTGCTGCCCTTCCTTAGCATTTTATGTTTCATAATAATTACTTTATGAACCTTTGTTAAATAATAAACATTATTAGCTTGTTGATAATTTTCATTGCTAATGCTGATACAAAATTATATTTCTGAATAAATTATGATGCATAATTCTTTCAGTTTACCCCAGCAGATATTTTCATTCACTACTTGTATGTTTAGATTGTTCCTACATTCAAGTAATTATGAATGCTGGGTGGAGCCATGTCTTTCCAGTCATGCTTACTTCCTGTGGCCTATTTTGGAAGAATGTTCTTTGTAGACTTCATCAAGTTAATTTGGCACATGGTGGATAATGATGAACCCCCAAACCCAGGACCTAAAGTGTTGGTTTGGAAAAGATATGTGGGCATATTGGCACAAAGGCCACTCATTTTGTTTTTTTAATGGTCATAAGAAGAAACAAGTCAAAGGTGATTGCTAGAGCCTCAATCCAAAGAATTTCAAGGATTGTTGACAACCACCAGATCCGGGAAGAGGCATGGAAGGAAGTTTAATCACCTGCAAAGGTGAATTTTGGCCTCGGGAGCTATGATAGTCTAAATTTTTGTTATTCTTAAACCATCTTTTTTTTTTTAATTTGTCACAGTAGTTATAGGAACCTAATATAAAGGTAATATGATTGTATACCTTTATAAGCTGTCATCAAACTCTTTCTCTTTGAGCATTTCCACATTTTCATATGAAAGTTATAATTATACCATATTCTATCCAGCACTTGTTAGAATTGATCTTTTAATTTTGCTAATTCCTCTGTGTGCAATGTATATAACTGTGTCTTCAATTTTGCAGTTATATAATGATCAACTCTGTTTGACATTTTATTTTTAATCATATTTATTTAATTTTATGAATGTGTGTATATTTGTGTGTGTGTGTGTGTGTGTGTGTGTGTGTGTGTGTCTGTGTGTAAATTTGCCAAAGTGCACATGTTGAAGTCAGAAGAAAACTTGTTGGAGTCGGTTCGCTCTTCCTTCTGTCATATGGATCCCTGGGGATTGAACTCAGGTCTCTCTAATCTCGGTGGCAAGCAGTTTTACTCACTGCAGCATTCTAGCTGGCCCATGGTGAACATTTTGTTGTGTTTATTTGCAATGCAGATATCCAGGAGAGTCTACTAATGTTTCTTCAACATTTTCTCAGGTCATTAAAATCTATTATCTTTGTCTACCCTCCCATTACCATTCAGAGAATTTGTTGATTGTTGTAACATTTTTTTTTGGCTTTTTATAAAAGAGAATGTCCTCAACTGGAGATGTTACTACCTCAGAAAATGAACTTCTAGAATTACAACTGTTGACCATGATGCCTATCAATTTGTTAAAATATTTCTTGTTTCAATAATGCAATTTCAGGGGTGAAAATAAACCTTACTTCCAAGAATTCTAAGGATATATATTAATTTAAGAAATTACTTTAAAATATTTGTTTTAAAATATTTATCTTAATTTTTTATCTGTGTGCATGTACACATGTCTTCTGAGGCCATAGTTGTATGTCAAAACCTTAGAGCTATAGTTACAGGCTGTTTGAACCACATTACATGAGCACTAGAAACTGGCTCCTGGCCTTTGCAAGACCAGCAAACACCCTTAACTGCTAAGCCATCTCTCCAGTTCATTAAAATTCTTAAAGTGGAAATTAAGTCAACTGAGCTATATTGTCTTTTCAACAAGTTTCTTTTTTATCTTCCAGTAAAGTACTTGTGCACAATTTTTTTGTATGAACACTGATAATTATATATTTTTTTCCTGCTCGACACATGATGGATTTTATCACTGTTTTTATACTCCTACAAGACTCGATATCTGTGATGATACAATCAACGTTTCTCTAAAACTTTTTTTTCCATTTGTCCTAATTCAAAAAGATGAGCAACATTTTTTCCCTTCCATATGGGCTGGACTCAATGGGCTTTTGTTCTTTGTCTCATAGCTTCTCTCTGCAGCCTAATGAAATGCTGCATGGCTCAGCTCTGGCACGTGGCTTCTAGTCCATGCTTGCTTCATGCCATATGTTGAAACATCATAGGATATGAAAGGATGGAGAAGCAGAAACAAAAGTAATTTCATTATCCATTTCTCATGCTTTATTTCCTCTTACTTTGTTCAAAATATTTCCTATATTTAAAAAAACAATCTGTAGGATCTGTACCAATTAATTATTGTAAATATAAAATATAAAGACCAAGTTCTGTCTTCCACGATTTGACACACAAAAGAGAAAATAGAGAACGAACATAATTTTTCCTCTTTGAAAGAGAAACCTTCAGAAAACTAAAAACAACCTACTTTCTTGACTTTCAACACAAGAACATGAGAAAAAATAACTACTTATTGTAACTACATAATAACCAAGAAATCTCTAAGTTGCTTACATATTAACTAGATTTTCCATCCAAGCTGTTTGAAAACTGTATCTTTCCTGGAAGATTTCAATATTCTGCACAAATTCTACTAAAACTCTAATCAAAAGCTCTCTTGATTTTTCATTTGCATATAGAACACTGCTAATCCTTCATGAGTAGTTTTTCCAGCTATTGCTGCATTTACATTTGTCTTTTGTCTGTAGGCTTCCTGGTCGTCTTCTGAGAATCAATGTGTGCATTTGAATTTATCATGCGTCTAGGGAAAGGAGCTTCAAAATATTGGCAATGTGATTTTGTGAGGGAATGTGACAGGTCACTGAGAAGTCAATAAAGATGGCACACTTCCTACTTCTTGGTCTCTGGCAGGAAAGCCTCATTTTTAATTCCAGGAGTAATTAAAACCTGCTTAGAATCACATAGACCATGACACCTCATCATTTATTCTTGTGTGCGTGTGTGTGTGTGTGTGTGTGTGTGTGTATTCATGCTTTGACACATGAGTTGAGGTCAGAGGACAACTTGAGGAAGTCAGGGAATGAATTCTTTCCATTCACCTTGCAGATCCTAGCAAGTAAAATCAAGTTATCAGCATCAGTGGCAAGTGTCTTTATCTACTGAATCATTTCACCAGCTCCAAATCATTTCTATATGAAATTTTCTTGGTTAATATCCTTCCCTTAATACCATTACAATTCTAATATGATATGTAATTTATTAGCCTTCGAATTGTATGTGTAGACCCATTGTGGCCTATAAACATGATGGACCATAATAGTTAGGAACCAGTACCCTTAGATTAGAATCTTTTCTTGCATATGAGCAAAGGGGATTTCAGCAAGCTACTTTAGTCTCACAATTTACTTTTCCATTTTAAAATGTCCTCATCTGTAAAATAGGAAAGCAACAGTGCATAGCTCCTTCAATTTGGGGAAGAAAGAGATGACAAATATGAAGTTTTCAAAAATTTTCTAACAGTGAAATATTTAATGTGAACTATTTTTATTTACATATGCATATATGTGCATGTGCTGTGTTATATATACATATAACACAACAATATCATAACCAATGATTGATTAGAATCTGAAGCATACATTTAAAGCAAAATATCATTTGTGTTAGCTTTTCCAAATGAAATGCTCAAATTGAAATCTAACAACATGAATATGAGATCTATGAAGAAAACTCTAAATTCTGATGAATGTAAAGCAATGATCATCAAATGTAGAGATACACCATTTTCATTGATATGATGGTACAATATTGTCAAGATGTCAATTTTTCCCAAATTTGTGAATAGATGCAATGTGATCCCATATAACATTTTATAAAGCTATTTTGCACATATTGACCAACATATTCAAATATTTATAAGGAAGGATAAAAAGTTCAGACTAGACAATTTAGTATTGAAATATAGCACAGTTAGAGAGCTGGTTATCATGTGACTTTAAGTCTGAACAAAGTGTCAGATATTGTCTGTGCTCAGATTTTGTTTTTCTATTTCCAGCAATTATTTGCTTTATTGACTTTCATCTTATAACTAAAGAGTCACCACCAATGTCAAGGTCATTGGTTTGTTACCATGCAAACTTCCAAATGTCTCATAATCATTGTCTTGAATTTTATATTTAGAGATACACTGTATTTTGAGGGTCTATTTCTATTTTTTCTATATGTAAGTTTAGTTCTTTCATTGTTGAAATGTGTTGAAAAGGCTCCACTTTCCTATTACATTGAATCTGCGCCTCTGTCATAGATGTTAGTTATACTATTGTTAGATCACAATTTAACTTAAAGTCACAAATAAACTTTATATTCTTCAAGTTATTTTAAATTTATGAATGTTTATATTTTCTTTATGTGATATAATGTGGTTAATGTTATCTGTGCACTTAAGAGGAATGTGTGTTCTGCCATTGTTTTGTATCATATGAAAGTCAGTTTTATGAAGTTAGTTAACAATGTTATTTCATCCTTCAACCATGTTTACTTTATGCATATTTTTTATTTCAACTGATGAGTATTGAATGATCCAGTTGAAACTGTGGATTCATCTATTTCTCCTTGTAGTTCTACACATTTTTCCTAATGTATTTGTATTACTTGTGCTAGGTACATGTACACTGAGATTGTTTTTGGTGAATTAGCCTTTTATAAAAGTCCTTTGTAATGCTACATTTATTTTTCTCTCAGAACATGTTTGCTCCAAAAATTTCATACAGCACAAAAAGGGATAACTTTAGATTTTTCACTAGTGTTTAGATGGTTCATACTTTCCATTCTTTTATTTTGTGATTTCAGGTTATTTAATTTTCCTTCCTTTTAATTGGAATGCTTAGAAAATTTATACTGAATTTAGATATTAGTATGGTTAGGTTTCATTCTACCACTTATAATCCCCTCTTTTTCCTCTTTGTAATCTTAGATGGCATGCTATTTTATTTAGAAATGATTGTATTCCAATACCTCATAAAATTTAATTCAGGCACTTGAATTATTAAATCAAAGTTTCATGATTCTTGACTTCCTAAAGTGAGTTAGAGCATAAAATATGCCTGGATAGTTTTAAAAAACCAGAGGGAACCATATTAGTCCAACAACCTACTGACACATTATACATACATTATCTCTACATAAGTCCATATGTATAGCTAAAGGCTGCATAACAAGAAACAGTGCCAGACCGGAGAAACCTTCCTTTGAGTTGTTGGCCAGGGAAGTCCAAGGAACCCCCAAAATTACACAGGCTATTTCCACAGTCCTTGATGGCCTCCCGGAACTAGAAATTAAGACCCTACTGCCTAACACAGAGCATACTTTGAACATAGGATTTGGAGAAATAGAGCTGCAACAGACCTTCAACCACTTCCCCTGAAGGCTAGCTCTCATAGCTTTAGAGAGTGCTATGAACATGCCAAGGGAAAACATCAATGGATGATCGAACACCAGCTTCAAGGCCAAATAACCACATCAATGGCCAGTGTGGCATACGTCATTGGTGCAGTAGTGGTACTCTTTACTTGGTGGCAATCAACAGCTACCTAATTTGGCTAAACATTCACTCAAAGGGAGGAAAGTCAAGTATGGTAATGTAAACATAACCTAATACACACTGCTGGACACTCCAAGACTGTCACATTGTTAGGCGAATGTATTTCTTCCTATTGCAAAATATGTATTTACAGACAAATATCCCAGTCACCATTCATCAAAGAAACTCATTTTGCACCAGTTAGACATTATTACCTAGTACCACAACTGGTCACACATGGACATTGTCTATGAACTGCCCAGGCCTAAGTGATACATCTATAATGCAACATCTACACCTAAGACTCATGGGATATAGAACAGGGATAATGACAAGGACACTAATGAATCTCTCATTTCTCAATAATGAAGATTCCTCATGCAGCAGAAGGGCAAGAACACAAAAGATCACAAATAGCCAAAGTGCAGAGATCAAGAGTCTGCTGAATGCTGGTCCTTGGACAGGATCCCTTTCTCCCACCCAAGGCTCAGGGACCATTGTGGAAGCACGGGGGGAAAGATTGTAAGAGCATGACCATATGGAAACAGAGTCCTACAAGCTTTTGGAAACCTGCTCATATGATTCTATGGTAATAGTGTAAGCATACACAAGTCCCACGCAAATTCAGGTAGACAATAACCCATCAGAGAACTGAGAAAATGAACAACAGACCTCATTCTTATCTCAAGGAATGTTGGCAACTGTTTACTGCTAGATAAAGAAAAGCTGATCTTCCTAAAACAAGAGACACTAGATAGGCTAACTAGACTTAGTGGACTAAGTTGCATTGGGGAACATTGGAGACACTGACAACCCAGTGGGCCTTAAGATGGATAACCGAGTATATGGGCTCCAGTGGTGAGGGTATGGGAGGGTGCCAGTGGGAGTGGGGGTATAAAAATGATTAAGATTGTTTGAGCTGGTCTGTATGAAATACACAAAAATTCAATAAAAATTATGCTAAAGTTAAGATGAAATGTGCTGTAGAAACATAATGAACAGAGAATTTTATGTTTCTTAGTATTTGCAATTATTTACCTATTGCAAAGATTAGATTTATGTTAATAGTGATATTTCTTCATCAACTTTCATTTAATTCATTTTACCAATGCAATCTGGAAACCACATGTCTTTGAATCTGTCAATTGTTTTAGCTTTGCACTCATTGCAATTAACTTTATTAATTCTATACATTCCTTCATAGTCAATATGTATGCATATTTTTTCCTCTGACAAATAGATCTATAATGTTTTGTAGGTAATGTTTTGTGTCATAAAATAATAACACCAAATGTGCTTTGTAAAGTAAATTTATTTTCCTAAGGGTTGCAAGTTTCTATAGCAACTGGGTGATTGAATACATTTCATATGTAATGGGTATTTTGTAATTTGTACAGGTGTAATACCCTAAAAGCTTATAGTTTATCCGATAAATTAGTTTTATTATATATCCCAAGTCTGATCATATTCAACGGGCTTTGTTCTTCTGATTCTCACTTATTATTTAGGCTTGAATTTAACTTAGGATAAAGAGAAGTGCCCTTGCCTTGTAGGATAATTTCCCATTGTATGGACTGGGCAACTCTACATGGTTAAATTCATATTTTACCAGCAGATTCTCCAGCATAAAAAATGACTGACATGGAGAAGAAACTTGACTTAATGCTTGGTAATGGAGGTTCTGAGAAATGAATCACTGAGGCCAGGGGAAGAAAAAAGGAAGTACGCCCTTGATGTGTGCAACCGTGAATATGTTCTCTTCTAGACATAGGTTATGCCTAATGTGAAGACCTTGTGCTTGGCTTACCCAAGTTAGTCTTCCACTTAACTAAATGAATAGAGCAGAAATGAAATGTCAATTTTTCATCTTTCAGTAGGAAAAATCCACAAATGCATATGCATACACTCATGCAGGGAAGAAGCAGCTATAACAAGCACAAGGATAGCATGGATAAAATTTTGAGCAATTTACTATTTTAACAGTAACTAGAATATATCGCTACATATCATTAATCCATCTGTAAATATTTAGTGCATAAGAAATAATAGAGAATTCAAAGAAGTTGCTAAGAGTAAACCATAAGCATTCTAGTATTTAATTTCTCATTATAGATCTCAAGACCTCAATTTAATATCACTATTAATATAAATCTAATCTTTGCAATAGGTGAATAATTGCAAATACTAAGAAAATGGAAATACATGTTGCTTTATCATTCTTAGGTATTTTAGAAAGTCTGGGGAGAGAAAAAAGTTAATTTCATATTATTTTCTACTTAAATATATTTACTTAATATATTTGCTTTTGTTCCTTTATTATTAATTGTATGTATTTATATGCTTCCAAATACAAAGTTGTTGTATAGACTTGTCTTCTGCTTGGCAAGCTAGTCTGGCAAGCAGTGGGATAGATGCCTCCTTCTCCAGCTGGGATTCACCTGCTTGCTTCAGTTACCACAAACTAATTTGACCACAGGCACTCTGTAGGAGGGGAGGGGCAGAGGGTGTCATTCACCCCTCCCATCCAATCAGTTGGCCTTAACTGCATGAGGGGAAGGGGCTAAGAATATATAAGCTGAGCATGGCTCTTACCATTTTGTGTAGCTGCTGTAGGATCTATGTTTTGGTGTGGACTTTCCAGCACAGCCTTAAATGGGGAGGCACCCACTCTTCTGTAAAGAACCCCCACCCCCTGCTCATTTAGTAAGCCCAATAAACTCATTAAGATTTTCCAAACTGTAGTTTTGGAGAATTCATACCTCAGTTTGTCATAAAGATGGTGGGTGGAGGGGTTCTGAAGCTGGGCATGCCTCTCAGAAGTAATTTTTAGAACAGAAGTAGTTATAAAGTTGAACAACTGTGCAGCAACACAATAAATAAATATCAGTTCTTATTTTTCCTTTAGACTTTTCAAAAAGCAGTTCTCCATCACAACTTGAATTATTAAACCCAAATTTTTAAATGAAATTTAAGGAAAATAGATTCTCAAATTTAAATAAGCTACATACAGTTGAAGATCAATCAACCCATCCAACATTTATCAAAAACCTGTTGTAGGGCCAGATTTATACACCTTTAATCCCAGCAGTCAGGAGACAGAGGCAGGAGGGCTCTCTGTGAGACTGAGAACAGTTCCGGTTACATAGTGAGTTTAAAGACAGCTGGGGCCATAGGGAAACCCTGTTTTCAAAAGACCAAAAAAAATTATAAAGTCATCATTATGTCAGTTAACAGTAACAAGACATTGAAAGAAATTCATCTTTTCTCTAGGGATGGGGAGGAAAGTTATATGTGAAGTTTTACATACAAAAGATGCATACACACTTGCAGAATAAACAAGGATGGATAGACTCATGTCAGAAAAGAGTATATGAAAAGGAAACTTGATTTTATCATATCATCAGTTTAATGGTGAAAGGAAATTGTCAACTTGCCGGATTCTAGACTCCTCTGGGAAATTAGCCCCCAAGTGGGCCTGTGGGAAGTTGTTTTGATTATAACAATTGAGGCCGGAAGACTGGGCATTGTGGGTGGCACCATTCCCTGGATGGGCTCCAGGACTGTGTAACATGGAGAAAGCAAGCTGAGCATTCATGTGCACTCATAGTTCTACGCTTTCCAAATGCGGATACAATGTGACTAGTTTCTTCCAGCTCCTGCCATCTTGACTTCTTGGCCATCATGGACTGTATCTTGAATTGTGAAATAAAAACACTCTTCCATTCTTATGTTGCTTTTCTCATGGTATTTCATCACAGTAGCAGGAAAAACAGCTGAAAGAAGCAGTAAGAATTTATTAATAATTTAACCATAGAATTAATATACTCCAAATAACATTTCAGAAAATATCTACTGGATATCATATCAAGGATTTGAGTAGGCAGAAAAACACCCGAGGCAAACATGAAAGTTATTAAGCTATGACATTATTTTAGGGCCTTCCATATGATGTTTAGAGGGGAGGTTAAGAAAATGGATATAATTTTGAAAAAAACTAGAAGTTATAGTCATAACTGTTTTTGGTTATTTGTCTTTAATTATTATTGTTTGTTTTAAATCTTTTCAGCCTTTTGAGATAAGAAAATGACTTTATCCAGTGGAGAATTATGGTATAGGTTTTCATAAGTAAGATTTATATTAGAAGTTAATGGATTTGAGATTGCAGCTGATTTTAGCTTCACTGATACTTTAATTTTCCTCAGTGTCTAGGAGATTATTTAAAAGTTTTTATATCAAGACTCAGATCTAATATGTTTTTAAGATTTTTTTCAACAACTGCATCTAAACATTGTGCAGTAAGTCTCTATATTTCTAAATATGTGATAAAAGCCCTTTTCGTGTGTCCATCTTAACAAATTCATATATCATTCACATAGATATTTGGGCTAATAAAATAATTGTCTTTTTATTTGTTTTTGCCAGCCTCGGATTCATTTATACAAACAGAGCAGCATATGACCAGCCCTGTCCAGAACACTTAGAGGTAAATGGAGCCTTCTGTCCTCACACAGCTGAGAGTAGAACATGAGCCTAAACTCACAATTGTATCTTAGTTTGAGCCATTACCTTGACTTTTGGAAATCAGAGCCTGAGATGTTTGCATATGTGAACACCAGCATGCTTTCATGTTGGGGTGTGTGATATAAACAAGGTAACTGTTCTAGAGACTGACACTCTTTGATAACTATGCCTTAGGTTTTTGTGTTTTACCTTAATTCTGATGGCCTTGGTGTCTGCATTCATGGCCTTTGGGCTATTGGTCTAAACCTTTAGGTCTTTCTGGTTGTGTTTCTTAACAAGGTGATCCTTAGGACCTTAGGGTCTATTCCAATAAGAGTTTCATACAGTTGTGATAATGGTTGTGGATGCTGTTTCTGTGCCATTATCAATATTAACAGGTTGTCACATGATTCTTGGACATGGCAAGGGCTGCTCCATAACCTGGGGTTCTGAAGGAATTGGAATTGGAAACAGAAAGGTGGCTGGTGTTGGGAATAGCTACTATTTGTATAACAAAATGTTAGTTTAAAGAAAATGCCTCATTCTCCATCTTTCTCATTTGAGATTTGCTGTGCTTCCACCTTTCAACTGAGGTACAGAAGAAAAACCTCTTATTGACGTTGTATGCACGTTTTTCATTCAAACATCTGACAACACTGTACTTTATAAAAGATTGTTAATTCTATGAGCAAAATCAGTTATATCATAGTTTATGCTTTCATTTTGGAGTACTTGGCACCATTAGTGGTGTTTGAGGTACCAGACACTATTCTTTCTCTTGGAGAGAGTTCTTATAAATCTTTTCAGAAGAGAACGGAATAAACAAATACAAAATGGAATCATCTACTAGTGGTAATTTGTATTTAACTATTTCAAAGAGAAAATATTATATCACAGTTTCAATGACAATGGGGTTATGGAATGTAGACTTTGAATGGGCCAAAAAGAGCTTCTTTCAATCAGCATGTAAGCCAAAACCTGAGAAGTTTGATTTTGAGATATATTTGAGTGATTACTCTCATTTATATTTTAAAGTACATATATAGATTATAATTTATATTTTAATACTCATCAATACATTATTCATGATTGATTGGTGCAATGCTTACTGATATTGTTGAATATTGTTTATGGAACTGTATATACTTGCTCATTTATATAAAATTGGAATATAATTTTAAGTAGGATAAAATGCATCAAAGGATCTTTGAATACCAAGTTTTTGTACCATTATTTGTATATTCTATCACATCTGTTTTTCAGACTTGTCTAATAAACCAAACCTATGTAGCTGTCAGCTTTCCCTCAAATGGAACACACAAACACACTTATCAAGACACTGTTTATTCATTTCTTCATTTGCAATTTATTTACTGTATTGGTACCCCACATTATGAATGTGTGCTAATTTGTGAAAAATTTCAACTGTGACCTCATATATGTTTCCTTGCCAAGATTCATCACAATGTCTAACCTTCAGTACACTTTGGTTTAATAGGTTTTGTTGTTTATTTGAAGAAGGGTTTCACTATGTAGCTCTGTCTGTCTGGAGCTCATTATGTAGACCAAGTTGACCTCAAACTCACAGGGATCTGGCTACCTCTGAGTGCTGGGAGTAAGAATAAATAAACGATAGACTAAATGCAGCATTCAGCTCTTGAAGACAAACAGGCAATAGCTAAATTTTTCATTTATAGGTTGCAAATCTATCATTTTGTAACTTCAGTTAAAATGTAGCTCAGTCTGGCCAGATACAAGGAGGTATTCATGGACTGAAGACATGTCTCAGCAGTAAGAGCACTGGCTGCTTTTACCTAGGACCTGGGTTTGATTCCCAGCATCCACATGGTGGCTAACAACTGTCTATAACTCCTATTCCAGGGGATCTGGAGCCCTCTTCTGACCTCTGTGTCATTGCATGACATGGGTACACTTACACACATGCAAATAATATACTCATTCATATCAAATAAAAATCATAAAATATTTTTAAAAGCAAGGAGCTATTCACAATCTTATTCAATTTATACTTACCTTTTTCTCATGAAACAAAATCTAAAGTTATTCATAATTATCTCATTGTGTTCATTTGAGCTATTTTTATACTTTCACTTGTTAATCTATATTCTACCATGTCCTATTTCATTCTATGTCTCTCATGACTTGGCATTGGCCGGAAGATTAAGTAGCTTTATTCATCACAAACTTGCCCCTATGATTCTGAATGCAGTATTATGGAAAAAGGTTAAAATTATCTGAGGTCTTAATATCTCATAATGATCACCTACATCATCTCTGGGCTAGAAAGATGACTCATAGTTAAAAGTATATACTGCTGTTTACAAGATCAGACCTCGGTTTCCAGCACCCAACTTGAGCAGCTCAAAATAGCCTATAACTCCAACTCCAGGGGATCTAATATCTTCTGGCCTCTATGGAAACCTGCACTCACATGTACATATTCACACCTAGACACATACATACCAATAATTTACAAATAAATCTTAAAATAAGAAGTTTTCCTTTGTCTGTGTTCTTGAAATGCATCCTGGAATAATGTCTTAAGTTTGCATTCAAAGCATCATGAAAGGCTTGTAGCACAAATGTGAGAGTAGATGTCACTGCTGTTGTCTCCAAACAAAATATAGGCTGTCATCTTCTGTAGCTATGCACCCTGGAGATATAATCTTATCCAAAGTGTTTTATTTTTGAACATTAAATTAAATGCCTTCAACCATTCAAGAAAAGGAAAGTTTAGTTTTTAAGGGTCCAGGGATTGTTTAGGTGTTCAGTCAAGAGGAAACAATTATCAAGCAAGCCTTCCAAGTAATACAGTTAGAAAATCACTCTAACTTTTGTCAAACATTATAAGAAGTAGCTTATCATAAACATACTTCTAGTTCACAGAGCTTTTCACAGCTGTCTACAGGCTTAATAATAAAGTGGACAGAAGGGCTGGAGAGATGGCTCAGCAGTTAAGAGCACTGGATGCTCTTACAGAAGAGCTGGGTTTGATTCTTGGGACCTACATGGCAACTAACAACCATCTATATTTCCAGTTCCAGCAAAATCTGATGCCTTTTTCTGATCTCCTAGGGCTTTACATGATATGGGTGAACTTTCATACAAGTAGACAATATACTCCTATACACGAAATAAAAATAATATATAAAAATAATGTAAAAATAAAGTGGATGCAGGCACACAGAGAATAGGACATACAGAGGAACTGAAAAAGCAGTGAGAATAAGAAGCCATAAAGTAGGCAATCTACCAGTTACTACATGGCAGTCAGGGCATAGTGACCACAAAGCCAAGCTAAATCATGGGAATATCCTGAAGTCCACAGGACTCTGAAAAATAAAACAAATCGGGGTAAATTCTCAGTGAATAAAGATGTTATTTTGGCTAAAACTTCTTTCAGACTCATATACTCTCAGGAGCCTAAATATGCTAGATAGAAGAGAAGTGGGTCGAGAATAAGTATCTGGGGACTACACAGTTAAAAATATTTATTTAAAACTTTGGTTCTTAGGGCAGAAGAGATGGTTCAGGGGTTAAGAGCATGGGCTGTTCTTACAGTTAGTCCCAGGTTCAAATCCCAGAACCCACATAGTGGCTAATAACCATCCATTACTCCAGATCCAGGGGATCCGGATCCAACGCTATCTTCTATTCTCCGAGGGCAGTGCATGACACAGGTACACTTATATACATGCAGGCATAACATTCATGTATATAATAAAAAATGAATGAATGAATGAATAAATAAATAAACAAATAAATAAATAAACAAATAAATAAATAACAATAGCTTTTAAAGTGGATATATGTAACATCATAAATAAATAAAACATAAAGTAAAACAATTGATCTTGTCTTTGGTGCCTGAGACTGTTTAAGCAAAGAATTAGATATAGAGTAACCAATGAAATCTGCTGTTATAACTGTGACTCCTAAATAGGAAAAGGGTTAAACATAAGGGAGCCTCAGAAATTGCAGCTATATTTTGGTAGCTATGTCTTCTGATGGTCGGAATGTATCTTTGTGTTTCAACATCCTTAAAGCTGTAGTCATGTTTTTCCAGCATTATCAGAAGCTAAGGGTCCAGTGGATTTTTTTCCCAAATGCCACACATGATTGGGCACAGAGTCTGCATCTTCAGAAGATTCAGACTTCATCATGTCATTTACACTGTAATTTTAATTTTTTCAGACTAAGAATATATATATATAAATATTTCAGTCTAAGAATATTATATTTACATTTAAGATAATTAAAGGTAAACACATTGAGATAAGAACAAAAAATATATATATCAAGTCAAATTTGTTTCCCCAAATGCCCTTCAGTGTGCATCCATCCACTACTTCTTGGTTAAACTATGGTCAGAGTTAAAGAGACTAACTCTCCTTTTCCCAGCAGTTATCTTTTGTGAATAATTCCTCATACTCGGTTGGGGTGTCTTACCCACTTATCCAGGATTAGGCTGGGATTTTAACAAGCTTGAGCTTACATGGGACTTGTGCTTGCTGTTACCATTGCTGTGATTTCTTATGAGTAACTGCCCAACTGCAGGGATACTGCTTCATCGTGGACATCAACCACTTCTGGCTCTTACACACTTTCTGTGCCCTTTTCTCAATGATTCCTGAGCCTTGGAAATAACTCCTGTGAGTGTGTGTGTGTGTGTGTGTGTGTGTGTGTGTGTGTGTGTCTGTTTACCCTATGTGTGAAGGTACCCAGAGGGCAGAATAGGGTATTAGATACCCTGGATCTGGAGTTACAGTCAGTTGTGAGCCACCTGACAAGGGTGCTAAGATCTAAACTCAGGTCCTCTGAAAAAGCAGTGTGTGCTATTAAGTTCTGAGTCATCTCTCTAGTGCCAGATCACTTTTAAAATCATTACATTGGTCATAGCAGGATAGCTGTAAATGTCAGGGAGTGAAATGGTATTTTCAGTATAGATATAGATATCTCACTGAATGTAATGGAATGTTCAGAAAATGTGAAGCAAATAGTGAGTTTTTTCATGTCCATTAAGATTATTGCTAGGGTGATGAGTTTTAAAAGTAGCAGCAGCAAATTCAGTGTAGTATCTTCAATAGTTCATTGAAAGTAATATCCGTGGCTTTTAGAATATCCATGTTTATTAAACATTCAGATCTCTGCCATAAGAACTGTTTAATTGAACTTTATTTAGTGTATACATAGTTAATGATGCCAAAATGATATATAATTCAATGATATATAATTAAAATGATTAACTCTGTGAGATTTCCTAAGATGTATAATTTAAAGATATCTTCATTTTGTAATTTTTGTTGTTAGTCTGTGATGTGTGTGTTAGTGTGGTATATGTATGTGTTTTTATGGGAGTTTGCATGCATGCATGGAGCTATGCATGGACATGCAATTGAATGCATGTAGAAGTCAGAGACTGATGTCTGGTGACTTCCTTGATTGTTCACATCTTATTTTTTGAGAGAGAGTTTTATGCTGAACCTGAATCTCATCAATTTGTCTATGTTGATTGACAGGTGAGCTACAGGAATCTTCCTGTTCACATTTTCCCATGCCAGGAATTACAGACACATGGCACCATGCCTTGCTTTTCACATGGGTGCTTAGGATCTGAATTAATTGCCTTATTATTGTCCAGCAGCCACTTTAAAAAAAAACTGATTCATCTCTTCTGCTGAAATATTTCATTTTTAAATTAAGGGATTGTGAAATAGAGAACTTATTAATTATGTAAAGAAGTAAGCAAAATATTAAATTGTGTCTGCTGGTATAATGTGGAGCATCTAGTGTATGTACAACTAGCAAATTTTCAATTGGATATAATTGTCTGCTTCTAGAGGTGGAACACACATCTAGCACTATAGGCCAGGCCAACCACCAGTTGCAGGGGAGAATATAGGTCCCAGTGGGGATGCCACTGAAATTGTTTTGTTAGATGGATGTGATGCACCTGCTAAAGTACTGTCCGAGCATTTGTGTTTATATCCACAGGTTAAGTTATTATAGCTGCTACTGTTTAGATGCTTTTGTTTCTTGCTATCTGTGTTTTTATAGAAGATGGAATCCCAGTGAAATGGGTCAACTGCCCATAGAAAACAGAGAATGCAGAGACCTGAAAGTTCAGTGCTTTGCCACAATGGGAAGATCATCCCACATCTATCATCCTCTCCAAGGCTCAAGGACTTTTGTAGAAAAAGTTGGCAGAAAGCATGTAAGAGCCTTAAGAATGGGTGGAGTGTTATCTGGAGGTGTCCTCCGACCACTTGACCACTATGCAGGCAAGGTATAGTCACACTGACTTCTCACACTCACCAAGAAGTCGGGGGGATGTCAGTTACTCCTGCCATCCAATCAGTCGACCTTACTGCATGTTGGGGAGGAGTTGAGGATGTATAAGCTGAGAAAGCCAGGAGGCACCTGTCCCACAATTTTGTTCAGCTGTCGGGAACTCTCGGTATTTATATTTGATTGTGGATTTTCCAACCCAGCCACAAATGGTTGAGAGGCACTCTTCTGTAAACAAACCAACTCCCACCCTATGCTCTGTTAGCAAGCCCAATAAATACGTTAGATTTAAGGAAAAAAAAAAAAAAAAGAGCAGAGCTAATGGAAGCCTTCATTATTCCACAAAAGTTGATTCCATGTTGGCAAATCCTTTGGCCTTTGATTGCTTATTCTTATCCCCACCCTTAAACTTCATTTTATGTGTTTTTTAATGTAAACCTGTTTCAAGCTATTTTTGGAAAAATGTATTAAAAATTGACTCTTTTGGAACAATAAAAATATAAAATAAATACAATATTTTAATTTAAAGATCTAAGTGTAACTTTCAGAAAAAATTGTGGAAATTTTCAAATCTCAGAATCTATAAAAAGTTCAGGTAATTTTCAAACTTTTATTCATAAAACAAATAATTTATCTGACAGCCGCTTCTGTCCTCTATGGGCATTTCACTACACTGGTGCACTTATCTACAATCAGACAATACATGCATCACATAAAATAAAAAACAATAAATAAAAACAAGTGCTTTAAAAACAAATCATTTAAAATGGAAAATCAAAAATACTTAAGAACAACCTCTGCTTTTAGATCACATTTGATTCTTGATTCCTACAGTAATTTAGTGAACATTAGGTATTGGTGTTGGTATTTTTACCACTAGGTAGGTGGGGATGACTAACTTTTGAGGCAATAATAATTTTAAAAATATTTAAAAAGGTCAGGTATGGTGGCACATGCCTTTAATCCCAGCACTCAGAAAGCAGAGACAGATCTCTGTGAGATCAAGTCTGTCTTGGTCTACATGCAAGTTCCAGACCAGCTGGGACTAAGGAAGAGTGTGTGCCAAAGAACAAACAACACCCACCCCACAAAAGCAGAAAAATATTAATAGATTTTAAATAAACTCCTTCTTTACTTTCTTAGCAAAGTCATCCCAAGAAATTGTGGGGAAAAGAAAATGAGTCATGTATTTTCTTTAAATAAACTATATTCATTTTTAGTACAGGAGTAGATTTGAGAAAAGCTAATAATCACACACAATTTATTCCAAGTGTTTGAACTATTCATGGTGTGAATGGTAGGTATGATTTTGCATTCATAGTATTTACAGGGTAATATTCATTCCATTAAACTACCGAGTACATAATGCGATTTCAAAAATGCAATTTTGATGCAGAAATTTTCTATGATTTTCTATACCTAGTCTGCTTGCCTGGAGCCAAATGTCTCTTATTTGAATTTTCCAATTGTTACAAATTTTTAAAATACATTCTCTATTAGTATTTTTCTGAAAATCAGTTTCATAGTAAGTTTCAAAAATAACCTTTTCAAGTTTTCCACAGTGTAAAACATTAATATGCATAGTTTCTATTTCCTTGTATCTTCCCAGGATCAAATGCTTATAATTGTTTATTTAATGTATATCAAATAATAATTGTAGGAAGAAAATATGTTAATGTGGTATATAAAAATAGACAAAAATTAAAATACTACTTGTATGTTAACGTCTGAAAATTCCTGAGGTGAGGAAAATTCTTCCTGAAGATATATTCTACAATTCCAACTGGGAAGCAATAAGGTTTTATATATTATACTTTATAATGAGTAAATGACTTTAAGTTTGTAATGCATTAAATAGATATTAGTGCATTAAATATCCATGGAATTGTGTGTATGACACAGAATCAATAAAATTTGCTGTGCTTCTCTGTGGTTGAGGAGCTTTGAATAAGCTGTGTTGGTAAACAAGTACATAAAAATAAATGAGTCTTTATAAACTGACATTGTATGTCAAGACTGTAATTTTGAAACTAAGTTTCAATTTTATTCCATCAAACTACTGAAAGAGAAAAATATGCTTGACCCATTGCAGTATAAAACTTACAAGTGCTCGACAGTTATTTTTAACAAACAGTGCTACACATATTAGCCTCTCAATATCATTGTTTACTGGCCTCTCCTTGGTGCTAGTGCACATGCTTTCTTGGTGTTTTCCTTGAATAATATACTAAGTTCCTTTCTTGTAGGTCTGCTCTTTGAGTAGTTGGAAGGTATCACTTTAAGTTTCAGTTATTGATTTTCTTCTTTTTTCTTTATTTACGTAGTTTTATTTCTCTTTAAACATGGAATTTTGTCATTATGAGATAGAGCAAAAATGAAAACTTAGTGCAGATCAGCTGAACATATCTTGGAAGGTTAAACAGAGATGTGCAAGCCTACTTTTAATAAAAAAAAAAAAAAAAAACACTCGCTCATCCTGGAGAGTAAGCAATTGTGAAAGAAAGCCTCTGGATCTCAGGGTCAAAATATTGATAAATGGGAAAATTTCTGTGGGAAGCTGTGAGTGGGAATCAGTCAATGGAGATACATTCTTGAGGCATAAAATACCCCACTCTTTCAAATCACAGCTCGGTCAAGTCCTCAACAATCAAAAGAAAAAAAAAAAAAAAAGACCAAAAGATGTAGAAATTGTTTGACTTGACTTTTTTTTCCAAAGAAGATATGTAAATGGCCAAAGGATATATTAAAAGATGATCCACACCACTGAACACCTGGAAACTTCAAATGAAAGTCACAATGAGACTTCACCTTATAATCCTGTTAACATCGTTATCAGCAAAGGAAAAGCATTATAAAATCAAACACCAGCAGGCTGTGAAGAAAAGGAACACATACTTGATGGGAAAGTAAATCAACACGGCAAAAAAGAAATACATAATGATGGTTTCTGAAAAATTAAAATATATGTAATCATTCTTCTGGTAGATATTTGATACTGAAGTCAGTATCTCAAAGAGATGACTGCATCTATGTTAGTATTATTCAAAGTGATAAAGATGAAGAGACATAAAAACAGTGCAAGCATCCATAGATAGACACATTCATGTAATAGAAAATTGTTTTTCTATAGTATATCTGAAGGCTACAATAAAAAGCAACACATTGCCAGATAAGAGAACCCACCTTCAAGTTGTTTGTTCAGGGTAGTCTAAGAGACTCCCAAAATTACACAGGCTATTGCCACAAACCCAACTCCTGAAGACAGGACATATACTTCAGACACAGGGCTTGGAGCAACAGAGCTGGAACTGACCAGGAGGCATCCTCACTGAAGACTAGCTCTCATAGTTTTGGAGGACACTATGCAAGCTGCTAAGGGAGAAAATCAATCAGTGGTCCAAGCCCAGCTTTAAAGCCTAATAATCAAAACAATTACCTGTGCAGCAAACTATACTGGCACAGTAGTGGAATTTTTATCTTGGATGTAATCAATAGCCACCTAATTGGACTTAAGTCCACTCAGTTTCAGGGAACTCATGTGTGACACTGTAAACATAGCCAAATACACATGGCTGGAGTGGTCATAGATCTTAGAGAAAACTTTATCACATCCCTAGACAAAAATAATGCCTTACTATATGCTAATTATGGATTCTTATATTTACCTGACAAGTATTCCAGGCACAACTTATTGAAGAAGCATCTTTTGCAGTAGACAGAGACTGTTACAGAATTCCACAACTTGTGACATACAGAGAATAAGTGTCCCTGGACAGAACTCCTGAATTAAACTTAACCTACCCAGGGCTCAGGGATCATTGCAGAAGAGGGGTCAGGAAGACTGTAAGAACCAGGGAAGGAAAAACATGATGATAAGAAATAGGATCCTGGGACCTGCTTGTATGAACTTACATTAATGGTGATAGCATGAACAAGACCCATGTAAACTCCTTTGAACCAAACCCAGAATAGAACTAGGAAATGGGCAGGAGGTCACAACTATGGCAAGGAACTATTAGCAGCTAATCACTGCTGGGTGAGAGAAAGTAGATTTTTAAGGGAATGATGCTAGACCTGCTGAACAGACTCCAGTGGATGACTTCAAACTGAGGGACACAAACTTGACTTGATAAAACTTAACATATATGACAAAATGCATGAAGTCCTGTGAGCAGCTAAGGGGGGCTGCAAATAGGGAAGGGGTAAATATGGTTAAGATTTATTTTACAGAATCCACTATTATTCAATAGAAGTATATTAAAAAAGAAGTCATTTCATGGGAGATATGCATAAATCAGGGGGACATTATGCTAGTGAGATAAGTCACATACATGACACACAGATGTGATCTCATTTACATGTAAACGTAAAACAAAATGTCAAATTTATTGAAGCAAATATTTTGTACTGAACACTGAGAAATCCATGTGGTCACAATCAACAATATTCTTAAATTTAGTATGCATTATATTTAGAATAATTTTAGAGAACTGCTATTATATTAGCCTAACATCAGTATGGTATAGTCATCACAATTAATAAAAATAATGTATTTTTCACTCAAATCCATATTTTTAATTAATCACAGCTAAAGTCATTTTTCTGTTCTACAACGCTATTCAGGATAGCAAATGACCATTAGTTATCAGGTCTCATTGGAATGAGCTGAGTTGTGACTGTAACTCAAACATTCTTTGATTTTGATTACTTGAAGTAGTGCTTGACACATTCCTCAGAAAACATTCTCATACTGGAATTTGTTTTATGCTTTTTACCCCAGTTACAGCAGAAATATTGCATATCAGAGGATGATCCCCAGAGACAAAGTGTCATTTAAATTATATCAAGGATCCATGCCACTGTACATATTAAATCTGTCTCCTGTCTGGGATAGTGTATTTCAGGTTTAGCCTACATAAAGTCATATCTTCTGTTTTTTACTGTACTCTATGGAAGTGAGTCGCTATGCCCAGCTAACATAAGCAGTAAAGAATCATGTCTCTAACCATGACAATGGAGAGCCGATATGAATTTTTTGGACTTCTTCAGAAGATTGTACCTCTCTTCCTTCATGAATTAATTAGTTCAATAATTTATTTATATCAGTATAAACTGTTGGATATTTACTTGGATCTTTGTGTTTTAATACAATAATACCCTATTGTTTTTTATGAAGTTATTCAAATATTGACCACTTGGGATTCTTAATGTTGACTGCTATCTCTTTTATATAATACATTGAACGTAAATTATTAATTTTTATGCTTCCTCTCACTAAAAGATGTTTCCAATTCATGTTATATATTTTCTGCCCTTGTATCAATCATTTCTCCAAGGAAATCCATTTTCATTCTAGGACAACATTAGGAAACCATGATGTGCCTGTTAGGTAAGCTCACTGCTATTGGTAAATTGATGCTATACCTTAATAAATCTGCTAAAATTGAAATGTAAGTTTATGTTTGCTTGAGTAATACACATATGTCTAAATACTGCTACATGCAATCATCTGTACCTATATTGAGCTATGAGTGAGCACTAGGAACTCCATGTGGAATCTGTAAATACATAGATTTTTCTATCCTCCTCTTCTTGCTCATGCTTCTCCACTAGTTGACTTAATTTATGACTACTGATATATATGTCTATAACTATAAGCTTGCATTCTAAGAAACACCACAGCACAGACTACAGTGCTAATATATAGTTCTTTTTACAAGTACTGCTGCCATCTTCACTGTATTAGGGAGTAAGTATGTCAATGACTTTCCTTTATACTTTAATAACAGAGTTATGCTTTTTGTATGTGTACATGTTGTGAATGTGTATAAATGTGTCTGTAGGTACATGCATGTCTATCGAGAACAGAAGTCAAATTTGAATGTTTTCCTCAATTGTTCTCCACCTTATTTGTTGAGACAGAACCTCTCACTGAACCTGGAGCATGACGATTTCCAAAATATCCACCAAGTGCTCTCTCTGCCTTCCCAGTGCCCGGATTACAGGCACAAGTGTATCCAGTTTTTCTAGTTTGGTGCTGGATATGGAACTGAGATCCTCATGCTGCAATGGAAGGCATTTTATTAATTGAGCTATCTTTCTACCACCTTCAATATGTGTTTTGGTTAAGGCTAAGTATTTTGCTATTTTTTCTATTTGGTGTTCTTTGGATCTCTTAAATTTATGAATTAGTGTTTATTAACCACTGTGGAAACTGCCAGCTACTATTGTTTCAAGTGTTTCTTCTACTTTATCTCTCTTAGGTTATTAGGTATTCCAATTGGAATTGCCACTGGAAATTATTCTAGGTTTGTTTTATTGTTACAGACGTGCTTATCCTCTTTTCATTCATCATGGGAGGTTTCTGTTGACATTTTCAGACTCCTTGATTGATTTTTTCGATGAGTCCATTATTGAGATTATTATATACATTCTTTTTATAATACTGTGGCACTTATTATTATTTTTGATTCTTAAAGATTCTCTCTTCTTTCATGATCCACATGCTTACTATGTTATAAACTTTCTCTATTAGAGACTTTAAAGTGTTAATAATATATAGTTTATTATATGTGACACAGATGTTCCTCTGACCCTGTGATGACAAGCCATGGACCTGCCTCCTTCCCACACTCTGCAAAGAAGCCACGCCCCTTCCCTCTTTCAGCCAATTTGTTGACCATAGCTGCTTGCAGAGGAGGAGCTAAGGGTATAAAAGCTGAGAAAACCACGAGGCTGGTCCCTTGCCATTTTGTGAAGCTGTCCAGAACCACAGGATTTATGTCTGGGTGTGGACTTTCAGCATCAGCTGTGAATGGGGGGAAGCTCACTTGTCTGTAAGTAAACTCGCACCCCAAGGTCAGTTAGCAAGTCCAATAAACTGGTTAAGATTCTTCAAACGGGAGAAATTTTTCCTCAAGCTGTTACAAGGACGGTGGGAGGAGGGGATTGGATGTCATGTGTACCTTCCAAGAGTGAATTTGACTTACAGTATATTAACTGGTAATTCTGGAATTTGTGATCTATATTTAAATCTGGTTCTGATGTTCACTCTATGTGTCCTGGCAGCTGTTTATTTTTTAATATTTCATTTATTATTTTTATTTTATATGTATGAGTATATTGCCTGCATGTATGTAAGTGAATCCATGTTGTACAATGCCCATAGAGGTAGGAAGAGAGAATCAGATTCCCTGGAACTGGAATTATGGACAGTTGTTAGCAATGTGAGTGCTGGAAACCAAAATGGGGTCCTCTGCAAGAGTAACCACTCTCCAGCCACATACAGCTGTTTATTTCTCTTGCTTTTTAGCATAATTTGTAATTTTTTTAAATTATAGATATGATGATTCCAGTAATGGAAGCTAAAATATAGAATATTTTTTTGATGTTTTAACTTTTATTACTTCACATTATAGCAAAAAATAATATGTGTCCTTACAAAAACCTAAGTAATTTTGATTTGTTGAGGGTTTTTTTTTTTTTTTTTTTGCATTTCATTCAATACATCTTAATAAAATTTGACACCTCCACTATCTGTACTCTCCCATAGCCTGCCCACCAGATTTTATACATTCTGCAATATATGTTAAGGCCTATGCAATCACGCTTGTGTACCCACATGTCCTTAAGTGTGAGTTCATTTACTGGAGCCTGTTCAGCCTATCTAGCATTATTCCCATAAAGAAGATCAATGCTCAGTCACCAAGTAGTGACCAGCTGCCAATAGAGTTTTGCCTAAGTTTGGATCCTGTTAACCAGTTCCCCAGTCCTATGCTGAATTTTGACTGACTGAAGTTGCATGGGTCTTATGCATGCTGTCACCATTGCTGTAAGTTCATATCAGCAAGTTCCCAGGAGCCTGAGAAAGACTTTTGTATTTTTATGGTTATCCACCACTCCTGATTCTTACAATCTTTGCACCCCCTCTACCACAATGGTCTCTGAGTCCAAGGTGGATGAGGTTTAATAAAGGAATCCTACCAGGGACAATCACATTCTCTACACGTTGGCCAGTTGTGGCCTTCTGTGTTCATCGCCCTCTGTTGCATGAGGAAGCTTTGCTGGTGAGAGTTGAGAGAGACATTCGTATTCTTTCTATTCCACGTTCATCTATGTTCTGTGAGCTTTAGGTATAAAGGTTCCATTGTTGGTGTGTCACTTAGGGCTGGGCATCTCACAGACACTCTGTGTGGCCCATTGTGGAACTCTGTAATAGTCTCCATCTGTTTCAAAAAAAAGCTTCTTTGATGAGTGGTGACAGGTATGCTTGCCTGTAAATATAAGGATCCATAATTTGCATACAGTAAGAAAATACTTTGTCTAGGAATGTGACAGACTTAGGGTTTTCTCTAGGATCTATGATCTCTCCAGGGAATATACAATCATTTTGTTAGCTACCATGTGTGTGCTTGGAATCAAATCAGGGTCCTCTGCTTGCAGCCACTGCTCTTAGTGACTGAGCCATCTCTCCAGAGATATACAATCCATAATGTATGGATTTATTTCAAGATTCTTCCCCCAACTCTGCATTTTTGTCTCTTTAAACAGTTTGTTCAGAATTGTTCTTTCAATTGTTATGCTAAAGTCTTGCTGTTCAGGTAAGGCGTGGGTGACATAAGCATTCCACATCTTAGAAACAAATCTTAATTTATTAATGGGCCTATATCCCTGATTTGCAACCTTTGCAATGATATTTTAGCATTCTCACTTTTCAGTAATGTTAAAGTGTAAAGCTTAAGTGAGTTAGAATTGAGTAAATGCATTATTTTCCAGGGGGATAAGGCTTCATTCAAGTCTTTTTTTATGCCAAGGTAGGTCTTTGTTATAAAGAACTATCTGGGTATATTTTAAGCTTTGCACTGCCTAACTTCCCTCTCCAGAACTTTGTAACACTTTCTGTGATATAGTCTAGTTTGATTGTGCCCCTTGAAAGGGGTGATATATTTGTACCATGGTCCACAGTGTGGAGGTGTTAAAGAAGTGAGTCCTGGTGTGCCAGTAATTAGTTCAAAGGTCTTTACTTTCTCACCTGAGATGATGCTGGGCTCACTGAACGGGTTGGGTCTCACAAAGGTGCATTTGATTTTATATAAGTCGTTATGAAGTAAACTCACTCCTTGTGGGTGGCACCATTTTCATGTGGAAATTCTCCGAGTTTGGTTTTTTTCTCCTCTGTCAAGATTTGATGCTGCTTGGTAGCTCCTCATGAGAGGCTGGCTTCATACTGCCTGTGTATTCCTGGCACTAGAATCATGAGGTATATCATGACCTTTCCTTTATGTGTTTTCCAGTAAAACTTTTTGTTACTGGACACAAAAGTAACTGATGAATGTTTTGATTATGACATTCTTGGTGGGACTCTGGGTGAAAACCCCTCAAATATATGAGAGGACTCGGTTAAGACTGCACTCTCTTGTACATTCTCACTCTCTTGCTAATTCCCAATCTACTTTCAGAATTGAATAAAAAATGTCAGTTTAAACTCTGGCTCTTCAAGATTGTTCTGAAGAGAAACGAGTATGCCTTCTGCTCATTTTTAAATTCAAGGAAGAAAATACACATCAAAATCTACACCTGAGAAAAAGCCGAATCCAATATCCTCCCAAAGCAATATAGTTCTGAAATGGGTAAATAAAAATGCAGGGGGGAGATTGTGCATGGCTTTTGTAATAAAGGTAAATCAACTGAATGATTTCCTTGAGAGATTGTTTCTACATCAAAGGCAAATAAATATAAATGCCTATATTAAAGAGGTAACACACCTGCTTCTCAGAGGAAATGCTGTCAGCTCTTTTTAATAACAGGAATGCCAAAATTGGCAGTTTTACATGTAAATTGTGTATAAGATAATGATCATTTCTGATAAAAAGACCCTTATTGTTATTAGACTAAGGAATAGCAAGTGGAAAGAGCAAGTCTTACAGTATTTCATGAGATACCTTATGTGGGGCAAAATCACTGAAGATATGAACATTATGTTTGTCTTTACAACTGACTAGTCATAACTCTAAACCCCGCTTAAGATAACTACATATTTGCATATACAAAAGCAAAAGCAACTTGAGTCAGTTGCCTTTATCTTTTAGGCCTAGTCACTTTTATGTCACCAATTAAAGGGCTATTTGAATTGATTGCATAAGAGAAATAGTTATTAAGGATAGAGGAACAACACATTTAAAGATTTAAGTACTATGGACTACCTTGCTTATTTGGGTATGAACTATGCCTCATTGACTTTTGGTCAGTAGTTTTCTGGTCTTATTTGTTTCTCTTTCTCATTCATCTTTCCATAGCACACAGGAAAGTCTACTATGTACCATATTTGTTTTACAAACACACAGTGGTCAGATAATTTACTAAATCTCAGCATTTCAGGCCCCTTCTGTTTCCTGCCTAGTGCCTGCTCTGTTCTGCCTACTCACAGCCTTTCAAGTCAGCTCTCATCTGATCTTTGTCAACACTGACATCTCTAAGCCAAATGCAAAGTCAGGGACTATATAGAACAGTCCATGATAATCCTACTTGTGCTACCAAAAATATAACCTATCAGCTTTCTTGAAAATTCCACCAACAGATTTCAGCAGAGTAAGGAAAAGTCTTTCCTTTTGAAAAGTCCTTTCCTTTGACTTTTTTAAACTGCAAACCGCAAAAATATTGTATGCTAATATGTGAACCTCTTTGACCCTACTAAGCCCTTATTATGAAATTGCTTTTAATCTTAGTTTCGTTTACTTAAAAATTGTTTATATGTTCATGTGTACATGAGTATATAGTGTACACGTGTCTGTGTGTATGCAGAGCCCAGAGGATAATGTCATTCACCTTTTGAAAATTTTGAGACATGATCTGTTACTGTTCTAGAACAAACCCATGAGGCTAGGCTGGCTGAATAGGAAACCTCCACCTATCCAATCCTAAGATCTGCAGCACTTTTCATTATTAAGCTAGGCTTTTTATATGTGGGTTCTGTGGATCAATCTCAGGTCTTCACAAACACTTATCACATGAGACCTCTCTTTAGCCCTTCATTTTATTTTTATAATTTATAGCTAAAGGCAAAACTTTGAGTAAAAAGGAAATGACTTAAGAGTTTTACAGCACTAAAAGTTTTAACCAGGTGTTGCCAAAACTTCTTAGGAACAGAACGTCCAGTTTTGGTGAGGGCAATATATTGGCTTGGGGGAATTCAAACTCCTGGTTATTTTAGTTTCTGAAACTGAGGTTCCAGAAGAAACCTTAATCATTTATTAGTGGTTGATAACAATGAGCCATAATGTAAATTACAAGGTAAGTGTTTTTTTTTTTTAAGAATAATTTATTTGCCATGTGTTTTCAATTTCTATTTTCCCCATATTAAAATGTTTGTAATGGGGGATACAGAGATGGCTCAGTAGTTAAGAGTACTTACTCCAAAATCACAGTGAGGAGGGTTAAGGTCCCAGCACTCACATAACAAGCTGAATAATCACCCCTCAAAGGCTTTTAGGCCCTGCTCCAAGGAGATTGGAGACAAGAGGGTTGTTGGGCCTTGCTAGCTTCCAACCTAGCTGCAAAGATGCCAGCCATAGACTGAGTGAGAGACTCTGCTCAAAGGAATGGGAAGAGTGTGATAGAGGATGCCTCTCAAAGAGAGGACACCTGATATCTTCTGGCCTCCTCACATGTGTATAGGCATATGTACCTATATGAATAAATATACATATACTTACACAGGCACACACACATTATAGCATTGGGGGAATTGTTTTGTCTTGTCATTATTTTGAATTCACACTCTACAGTCAATGGCAACAAACCATTTATTTCTTTGTCAATCACATCTTCTGTATCTCCAGATAATCTACACCTTTCATGAACTTAAAATAATGAATATTTCTCAAATGTTACAGCATTAAGTTTTTGTGTGTTCTTAATACAAAACATAGGAATTATTATTGACTCCACTTGGTGTACATCAGTGCTTTCCACAACTATCTCAGTACCTAGACTTTCCAGTAGTTGATAATCATGTTAATTATTGACAAAAAAAAGTCTGAGAAATGTATAGAAGGGCTGGGACCGTAGTCTTAGCTGTGCCCCCTCGGGCTTTCATGGACATTCCAGCATCCATCACACTTCAGCCTGTCCTCCCTTGTTGAATTTAGTGAACAGAGATTTCCTTTAAATAACTAGCTGCATTGTGTGAGTTTGCAGTCATGTAATGTTCATTTCCCTCACTGGCAATGACCTACATAAGACAAACTAAATTTTGATGTAGGACAGGGCATTAGGCAATCCATGTATATTTTATTCAAGTCTTGGGATTTTACATTGGACAATCTTACAACAAATACATACAGAAAAGGCAAGAGGCGCGATGGGTATTTAACAAGCCCATCTGAGCTTTATTTCCCAAATAATGATATTGCTTTAAAAAAAAAAAAACAGACAAGAAATTCTTCAAAGAAGGCTAAAAATATGAAGCAATTTCTATTTTCCCCACAAGGAAATGAAACATTTTGCTAGAAAAATCAAAACTATAACACCTTGTAATGAACTGCTATACAGGTGTAGTTCCTTATGACAACAAAGTTATAATAAGTGAACAGCTGGGTACACTCTGACTTGTTTTATTGTTTTCTTTTAATTCCTTAAACTATTTTTCAGTAGCGCTGAAAGACGTTTTAAGGAATAAAGGGGAAAACAACAATGCTTTCCTTTTTCCTTCAGCAAATTGTTGTGACTGTACAAATGACTACAGAAACACACTACGGTGCTCAAAACATATTCCAGCAGACCTATTAACTAAAAGAAAATCCAATGAGCTGGAGAACAGTGAGCTTGACTATTTCATTCAATAATAGTCATTTTAAAATATTTTCTTATCTAAATCCAAATTATTTTTTTTCTGATACTTTGGACAGAATATAAGGTTATAATTTACTAAATAATTTTGAAGCAAAATCAAATTTTTTATTTGACTCCTCGCAAGTTTTGTGTGATGATTTTAAATTTTATAAGTAGATTCGTGGTACCACAGACTAACTTGCCTCCCCATAGAGCTTATATTGAAGACCTAGCTTTCCACGTAATTGAAATGCATTTAAGGACTTTCAGGAGATAAAGTTAAATGATTTTATAAGGTTGGGGCATAATAAGGTGGCCTGTAAGAAGAGGAAGAGAGCAAATTCAAATCTCGGCTCCTCTTACGAGACGGTTGAACCAGTTAAACCTGAAATAAGCAACAAAAGGGAAAAGACATTCATTTGGCCCATGGCTCCAGATATGCAGTTCATTCAGGAAGCATAAGGATGGAACAGCTGATCCTACACAACCCGGTGGCAGGAGTGTTTGGCTCAGTTTTGCATATTTTAGAAGACTAGGAAGCAGGGAGAGCTACACTAGAATGAGTACTGGGCCATATCTTCAAAGAGTTACCTTCGGTGAAACTGCCTTATACAGATCCCTAGTTCTGAAAGGGTTCACAGTCTCCCCAAACAGTGTTGCCAGCTGGGAACCAAGTGGGAGACATTTCACATTGAACTCAAACCACCCTCAGTCTTTGCCATGTGAAACCTCTCTCTGTCTCTCTTTCTCTCTCTCTCTCTCTCTCTCTATATATATATATATATATATATATATATAATAAGAAAATGGCTATCTGTAAACTATGCAGAGCTCTCTCACTACAGCCAGAATGTGTGGGATCCCTGATCTCACATTTCCGTCTCCAGAAACATAAGAGAACTAAATGTAACTGGTGTTGGTTTTAGTAAGCTACACAGTTAGAGAGCAATCTTGCACAGTTCAAGTTGGTTGATGCAATATGCCTAATCAAAATAATGAGATTACTGGAACACTTGAGCTATTTAAATTCTCTTCCAGGGTCATAGATTCATAGACTCATTGGTCATAATCTGAGGCATAATGTGTGTGTGTGTGTGTGTGTGTGTGTGTGTGTGTGTGTGTAGGAAAGTTTGCCTTGGGTTTCTCTGGTGCCAAGAACTTCTATTGTGAGTGAAGAAAAATGGATATTTCCCATGTGTGAAAAGTTTCTATCTGATGTGTGGTAGGAAAACATGGTAGAGGGGGTACTGTGGTTAGACTCTACTGGGGAGCCCTTCTCATAGGTAATCCTCTACATTTAGAGGAATTATTGCAGATTTGAATATAAATGCAAATTCCCTAGAGATTTTGTTTATTCTCAAGTGAGATGGTGCATTTTTATGAAGTTCCCAGATGAAACAGATTAGTTGCTCTAAGGGACAACAATGAATAATGACAACCAAGATTCTGGCTGTTTTAGTTTCTTTTGTTACTTTTTTTCTTTTTTCTTTTTCTTAGGGTTGAAATGGGTTTATTTCAGTTTACCCTTCCAAATCACAATCCATCATTGAATGATGTCAGGGCAGGAACAGAATCAGAAGCCATTGAGGAATGCAGCTTATTGACTAACTTTCTAGCTGGATTTCTAGATTTTTTATATAACTGGGGACCACCTGCCTAGGTGGGCAGGACCCTCCTACCTCAATAAACAATCAAAACAATCCCTTACAGACATGTCTGGAGGCCAGTTTGACCTAGGTAATTCTTTAATGGAGGTTTACCTCTCTGGTGACTCTAGACTGTGCTAAATTGACAGTTAAAGCTAACTGAGCGACCTACATAATCCTAAATAATAACTGGCAGGGAACATTCTTCTGGGGAACCACAGAAGATACTTTCGTTTAAAGTTATATGCCCTCAAGTTCTCCGAGTAGAATTCTTTATCTGATAGCTGTTACTGTTTGTTTTTTGAGTTCCTGATATGATTTTGAAATGCAGACTTATCTAGAAATGTTTATTCATTAAAGAAAGACTTGGACAGGGGAACCTGTTTGATCTACCTGCCTATATAACTAGAGAAGTAAATTTCCTACCCACATTGAGAATTTATAGTCATTGCCCAGGATCTTGGGAAGACACCCAGTTTTTGCCTTCTCTTCAGCAATCCCTGTTACCCTTCAGGTGAGTGAACTGTGTGATCCCAACATAGTCTCAGAGTCTTAAGCCTTTAGTCTGGACCATCATATCAGAGACCAGTCTGGGGAATCTTGCTTGGGAATGTGTGGGTAGTGACTGTGCTTGATTTATCAAGTTTAGTATTTGGAACAAATTATATAATACCCACTATGCAAATTCTTTGTCTTACTTATACTGATTTTATGGTCAATTATTAGAATATTTTGGTTTTATACTTCCCCCAAATACTATGTAAGGTATTCCTAGTTTATTTAATGAATAACAAAGAAGGGAGAACCAAATTCCAAAGAGTGTACTTATAGGAATTTTAACTTAGAACTGATGATTTTTAAGACAGATAGTGATATTCAAGAAATTGCTTAGGATATCATGGACTTTATGATAGTAATATGCAAGAAATAGCTTAGGATATGATGGATTTTATAACAATATTGTTGACAGTCTTAGAAAGCACTGCATGTGTCAGTTTTGTTATTATTAAAAATTGCCTGACAGAAACAGAAGAAGGATTTATTTTGTACCAGGTTTTAGATGTCATTCCTTGAAGATAAGAACAGTATGGTGGAACTGAGCAGTTAGCATCATGGCATCCAAGAAGCAGAGAAAAATAGGTCATAAAGGAAGAGACCAGTGCTTGCCCAATAGGACTCCCTCCTAGTGACCCTATTCTTCCAAGTCAGTCAACCTGCTATCTTACACCTCTCAATAACATCATCATATTATGAATCCATGAAGAGATGAACTCATTTATTAGGTCAAGACCTTCAGAACTGGATCTGTTCTGTAAAGCCAATGAGCTGTCAAACAAATGTCCAACATATGAGGCTCTGAGGGACATTTCATATTTAAACCAAAACCAAGGCTTGATGAGAATGCTGATAATCCTAACAAAATAAGTTGATTTTAAAAAATCTATATTATTGGTTCCCAGTCAAAAAAAATTTGGCTAACTAGTCATTTCTACTTTTGAAGGGACACCCATTCCTAGGTTCTGGGCACCCCTGTTCAGGAACCTCTCAGTAGGAAAGCTGTGTAACTGGACTTGACACAAGGACCCATATGGGAAGACAATGGTCATGGAAAGCTGCAGCTGAGTAATAGAGTCACAGCTGACTGAGAAGCAGTGTGTGGTTGGAAAAGCATTTGTGGCTCCTATGGATATCTAACCTATATTATGATCAAGTTATACAAGCAACATCAAAGTGCATGCACTGGAGATGCTCAAAACTTTAGAGCAGTCTTCCCTTTCAGAATAGTGATACCATAAGATGATTGAATAAGACCTAATTAAGAAGGTGTAGTTTACTCTACCTTTCCATTATTAATTTTGTATTACTAACACCATTACATCATCATTTCATGTACAACCAAATTGAGATTTTGGAAGGTGGCTAGGCTACCTAAGTATGAGTAGATGGAGAGGTCTGTAGCTCAAAGACTGGCTGTGCTAATTTGAAGTCCAACTATTTATCATCCCACTGACTTCCTTGTGTTTATGTAGGACCATCTAGCTAGAGGTTTTATTGAAGGCAAGCAGCTCTCCATAACTTTTGGACTGGCTATCAAAGGCAGTACCTTTCTAACAGAACTTCCTAGTCCTCACTTCCTGATGATCCCTCCAGAGATAAACATGGCTAATACAGGAAGGAGACGAGAACACTAGCTGAAGAATTAGCTTACAAATAGAGAATGGAAGCAAAACAACAGTAGCAGAATCAAGAAATGCAAAACACTAACCTTCCAGAGTGGTTAAGGAATTTGGGAGCTGAGTCCAGAACTGAGCTGGAGCCAATAGGTCACCATGTGGCAATTTCATAGACATCTCAAGGCTAAGGCACCCTAAAGTTATGCCAAGTACAAAAATACTCATTTGTTACAATTGAGAAAAAGAGCACCAATGACCTAACTGGTAGAAGACAAGGGTACTATCAACATACATAAAGCAGTCAACCCCTGTAATTAGAAACTTTATGTGCCAACCTGGCTGGGTCATGGGAGTCTCGGTTATTTTGTTCAGTGTGTATGATATGTATTTATGGAGATGATTCTGAATAATAGCTGTAGGGATAGGCAAGGTGTGTTGTCCTCCTACCCCAAATGTGTCAGGAAACCATGAAACTACTTGAAAGAATGAATAGGTTATATGTATGCATAAAAGAGAATTACATCTGGACTGGAGAGATGGCTTAGTGGGTAAAATGTTTCTTGTGATAGCAGGAGGAGCTGAATTCATGCGTCCAGCCACTGTGTAAAAGCCTAGTGTGGTGACATGGAACAGCAGTGACTAAAGAGTGGCAGATTCAGACAGGTACAAGGATCAGCCACTCTACATAAAGCAATGTGCACCAGGCTCATTGAAGAAGAGAACCTATCTCAAGAAGTAAGGTGGAAAATGAAAGAGGAAGACACTCAGCATTAACTTGTGGCCACCATGTGTGAGCATGCACCCACACAAAATGCTTCATTGCCTGCAGACAGTATATCCACTTTATGCCTTGGTCTTATACTTTATCTTAGACATCTCTGATTTGCAAACACATGGACTAAAATTTTTGTCATTGGTTTTCCTGATTTTTAAATACAGCTGTTGTAAGAGTAATTCAGTGTTACTGAGAGCATTCTAAGTTTCTTTTCAACCTGTCTTTTTCCATCTAATTTTGAAACTGTTAAGAATAGATAGAAGTACATGAATTACAGCACATGATATGTATAATACAACCGTCTGCCTGATCATAGGCACAGACCAAGAAAATTCATAAAGGCCAATAAAACATCATATTGAACCTCAGTGAAAACATAAAAATGTAGAATTGGCATCCATTGACACAGTCCTGCCCAGCCCTTACCAATCACTGCAGATTGACCAACTGGTTAATTGTTGCAGGAATAGTAAGTCACTATTTTCATGTATGATATAGCTATTTCCCTTTCCTGTTAGCTTCCCAAACTATAAACAGCAGTCAGTTAGCTATGATTTGAACACTTTGTGTGCCAGGCCACTAACTTATTTTACTTAAATAAAATGTCCGAATAAAACCCAATAGATTGAAATTACCAACTGATTAGAAATTTCTTCCAGTATCATATTCTCATAGACAAAATAAGCATTCCTAAAAACATCTCTCTAGATGTCTTAATAGGTGACCACAATAGAAGCTATATACCAGAATAGCTCAGTCTAAGAGGACTTCCAGTGCTCATTAGTCCTCAAGGGTCCCTTGAGTCAGGACATGCAGAACCTATATTGTCACCTCCTCAAGAACTGCTTTACCTGGACTTGCAGTAAACAATGGGGAAGATGTGCACAAAGACAGTCACCTTGTTATTGGTTGGCAGAGTCCAGCTCCAGCTGAGTCTGGGGACTGAAGGGGTGAAGGTAACTGCAGCAGTAGAAATGACTGTACAAGAAACCACAATTGCAGTTCTAGTAGAGGCTGTTGACTGACCTGCTTGGGAGAGGTCAGCCCAAATATCTTCTTTCTTTTTCTACGGCTCTCTCTACTTCTGAAAAAGCAGCCTTCTACAACCTTTATTTATAATTTGAAAGCTTACAATAGCAGTGAAGCATCAGACCATAAATCAAACCATGAGTTTGCACAGTATTTCTCAGTGTTCAATATTTTTCAATAATCACAGTAAAAGGAAAGCACAAAGTTAAATGATTAACTTTTTCTTAACATGGCCAAGCAATATCTTCACTGTTTTCTTTATAGCCTTATGGTTTCTATTTTACCATAGAAGTGTAAGACATCCTGTCCCCATTTGCCCTTTAATTCTTTGAATTTAATATTTACAGGTAGGTGCGTCTATTTGAGAGAATTATTTTTCTCATGGGAATGGGAATAATCAACTCCTTATTTATTGTCTAACCAATATTCCAATTTATCTTTTTCCTCCCCCTTTTGCTATTTCTTCCTGAACATTTTGTACTCTTTGAGTCATATGATTATTTTCTCTATTTCAATATCCTTTATTATTTTGTTGCCATTTATCTTTAAGGGCTTTTTGAATTGCTTTTAGTCTTTGTAAAAGAATAGCCAATTCTTCTTCAGAGGTCATGCACCACCAGCTTTTTACCAACCTAGCTAATCTTTCTATCCAAGAAGGAGTTTCCCTAAGGCAAATAGTTTTTCCTTATACCAAACTTTAGTCTCAATAGTTCCTCGTTTAGGGTTAAAGTCATAAACTCCTGTAAAAGGCAGCAGGGCATCTATAGCATGTTACCTTTTCCTTTGGGGGGAAACCAAGCCTCATTATTAATCACAAATACAGGTCCAAACAAGGTCATAGTCATAGGAGGAAGTCGTCTATCTTATTACTTTCCTTTTGCTTCAGCAACACAATAATTCTGCTAAAGGCAGAGATTTCCCCGATTTAATTTCCCATTCCATCATCAGAGTTGGTTGTCAGAATATTTAAAGAAGAGAAGGTTATAGAAATTACAAAAACCCGGAGTAACTGGGGAAGAGTAACTGGGATATCCACCAAAAGAGCAGCGGTCATTGGCTTTCAGCTGGAACTTTGTCAAACAGCACTCTTGCCAAGAACCACAGAATTCTTGGAGCCAGCATCTCCCCCTTTTTTATTTTTTAATTTGAAGGTTTCAAACTGAAGAGTAAGGGCATGAATACTTTTTCTGATGATGACTGTAAGGGAAAAAAACAGAATTAATATTAGGAACAAAAAAATCCCTAAATTTATAAAAAATGACCAAGCATTAGTATTAGACACATAAGATCGAATTGCAGAGACAAATGAGGCTGAATTTTCCTCCAAAGATGAAGTAGCTATATGGGCTTTACTGAGAGTTAGGATTTGACTACTTAAGTTATGAATGTCTAGTCCTATATCAGAATTAATCCATACCCCTTGTAAATGAAGCTTAACTCTATCCCATCATGATCTGAGGAATTATATGGAAAAGGAGTAACACAAATCCACTTAAATGCTGAATGACATTGAACCTGAAGTGGAATCTTAATATTATTTAATTGATTACCCATTATTAACACTGCCTCCTCTAGAGCATTTAACCTTTTCTGAATTCCCTGATCGATATGTTCCTGAATCATCAATGCTACAGAATCATTTTTAGAAAGTTGATTAACATGATGTGCTGTATGAATTTCTTGTACAAGGACTGTGGTAGACAAGGAAAATCTAGCTAATATACCAATTAAAGCAGTTATTCCAAGAATTAGAGCAGCAACAAAACATTTTGATCGTTGGAGGGCAGTAGTAGCATCATGAAAAAGATGAACACCTGAATCTGTATACCATGGTTTGGAGACAGTAACAGGAAGCATAACATAAGAAGGGTGGTGTAATATAATAAAAGCCTCCTTAGTTTTTGATCTAGTTAAGCAATTTGACCAAATACAGTAAGAACAATATACATAAAAAGAACCATCAGAATAATGGGAGATAAAACCATGAGGACCTTCCAGTAAAATAGCAAAGGGAGCATCTACACAAGCTTATAAAGGTTTGGAAGCAATCCTTGGATTCCCATGAGGGCAGTGAAGAGTGGTCATACCTATTGCAGCCAAAAGTTTACAAAGGTCCCTCTGAATGGCTTGTCTACCAGAGATTGAAAGAGGAACAACTTGAGGAGTAACCCATCCAGGAGAATACCAAGCAGTTGTCCCGTCATAATATCGAATGAGGTGATCAGGAATCCAAATAGGAGATTCAGTGTCCTGTGGAAAAATACAAGCATATCCTCTTCCCAATGTTAATAAAACATCATAGCTATGCCTTGTGCATAGGAAGGAGAAAAATCTGCACATGCTTTTAAGAAATCAGTAGGAGTTCCCTGTCTTCTCACAGATCTGAGTAATGCCTTGCAAGCTATGTCAGCATTTTCAAAGGCCAGTTGTTTAATAGTTAATCCTGCGGCCTCTTCTTGGCGAATCACTGTAGTTACTGCATCAGTCAACCAAGCTACAAAAATCTCATAAAGTTCCTCCTCTCTTTGTTTCACATTTATCATACCCATGGGAAAAGAGCCAGGAGAAGGCAAGTGCTTCCAAGCTTCAGTAGCCAGTGAGGATATCAGCAATAATGCCTTCTTGGAAATCTTTATTTGTTCTCTAGGGTCTATCCATTTTCCTACACCCATCATCATAGGCGTATCTATTTCTCCAGCCTCATCCTTAAATTTACTGTATCCTAATTCCTTTTTGACCTGTTCTTCATATTCTAATTTCCATAATAAAAATTGTCCTCCATCCAGGCAAGATTGTGCAACTTGACTCCAATCTGAAGGTGTCAGCCAATAGCATGCTAAATTACCCACCAAGGTAACAACATAAGGAACAGTTGGTCCATATTTATTAACCACCTCTTTAATTTCTTTTAATAATTTATAAGGAAGAGGTACCCAAGTAGGCTCTTCATCATCATCATACGTGACAGGGAAGCATCTTAAAAAAGTCCCACTGCTCTAAACCCCTTTTTGTTAATTTTTTTAAGGGGGAGCTGTAGGTGGTGGTCTTCCTAAATCAGGAGGCCAATGTTCATTATAATATTTAGCAGCCTCCTCACCTAAATCTATCAGATCTTCAGGGGATAATTCATCATCATTATCATCTCCATCAGACAAATTGTAAACTAGATTAACAAAGGAAGAATTACTAGTAGAATTCTTTTGTCGTAGAGTCCTGTGCTCTTGCAAGAGAGATGTGCTTTCTGAAGCTTCTGTAGGAAGTACTTCAGTCTCCATGGAAGTCAATGTTTGTTTAATCAGATTCCATAAGGAGAATGTTTGTATAGGCATATTTTCAGGACCATGAGCTGTTTACCAGATTTTTATTTTTATTTTTCCTACCTTGTTCCAAGTATCTAAATCTAAAGTTCCTTGATAGGAAACTAAAGACTGATTTCTTGTACAAACTGTAAAAATTCTGAAACCTGTCTTTCCCCTACTTTTACACGCTTTGTCTTTAAAGAGTGTTTCAGAATTTGAATAGAGTTTCCTTTCCTTTGATACAGCCTGAGCCATTATTACTCACTTTTTTACCCAGCCTTATCTTATACCCAGGGGTCTGCAGCATCCTTCTTAGTGAGATCCAAGTTACCCCGAAGAGCGAAAATTTCTGGACTTACCCGTCTTCAGGTCCCTGTCTCGGGGGCTACCTGCCAGAGTCCAGCTCCAGCTGAGTTGGGGGCCTGAAGGGGTGAAGGTAACTGCGAGGTGGTAGAAATGACTATACCAGAAACCACAATTGCAGTTCTAGTAGAGGCTTTTGACTGACCTGCTCAGGAGAGGTCAGCCCGAAATTGGTGATAGCCAGTTTTCCATAAAGAGTAACAGTTATCAAACCTATTTAAATATTCAAAATATCAAGAAAGAGTTGTCATTTCAAGAACCCAAATCAAATGTAAAATCTGGCAAGCATCTCAATGTAAAGCGGTAAGAGCACAGAGGTAATGTACATTTATACAGTGTGGTCAGACTGATCTACCAATAGGGAGCTCAGTGGTCTTAGAGCAGCATCTGGGAACCTCAAGCAATAGGATAGAAAATATATTAAGAGAAATTGACAAGATTCTACTCCTAAAAACTCTACCAGAAAGCCTGTTATGTAGGAAAAAATAGTTTCTGGTTTTAGAGCACTATTAGAAAATATCAATTTTAGAGAGTATTAATAACATGAAAAGGAAGTGAAGCTGCACTATTTACACATATAACAAATATATAGCTTCGTGTATTTTCAAACAATTTAGACAAATTCCTCAGACAGAAATTCATGTGAGGCTCATATATTGTTTGAACTGTTCAAAAAGATGTTCAATAATCTATTTGAAAATGTTATATTCATTCAAATTTCAGTAATTATTTATTTAAATTTTACAAAATTGTTGAAAACTATTAACCTATTTACAAGTGAACAGATGATATATATATGATATATATATATTCAATCTAGTATTAGTTGCGTCACAATATTTTATTGCTCTCTACTAAATACAGATAAACATTGATTAGAATATATAAATAACAATAGATTTTTATTATGCTTTGTTGAACTTTTATTTAGTTACTGGTGCATTCAAAGAGCATAGTTAAATAATTTCTCATTTATTTTTACTTAAGATTAATAGACTCAATTTCATAAATGTCAAATACTAATAATTAGATTTTTAAAAATTATTTGGACTGCATAATGAGGAAATAAAATCTCTATTGTAAAATTTTCTCTGTAATATGTGATGCAAAGCTTTATTTATTAAAATGGTTTATTTTTTCTGCTCTATTTATTCTTGATTTACCTTTCCAAGTAATAGCACTTTCAGGATATATTCTGTAAAATGCAATAATATATCAAAAAGTTAAGATAACATTTTTGAAAATTATATAATACAAGCCTTCTATTGAAATTACTTGGAAAGTTGTTTTAGGCAGTAAGTAGTTTTATTTTGTTCCTTCTTTTAATATTGAGAACAGAATTTTCCAATGCATTATATGGAAACTAATTTCTACAATTTGTTTTGAAAGTCAAAATATTACATTAGCAAAAAATGTAATATGTGCTTAATTTTCACAATGTGAAGGTACAATACAATGATTTCTTTTTAGTTTTAAACAGCAAAAATGATAGTCATATGCAAAGTATTAGTTATGACTTTTGCTACTGTTTCTAAAAAAAAAAAAAGAATGTATAATACATCAGAGTGAAAATGTTCTTGTTAGGCGAGTGCAGTCCTTTCCTTCAACATATTTTAACAAGCATAAAAAGCCATGCAATCCAGAAACAGAAAAAATGACTGCTTTGCTTCTGCCTCCCTTCATTCCAACTTAAATTGTACATAGATCTCTTTATATTTACATCTATTCAAATAAAGAGAGGAACAAGATGGATGTTTATCTTATAGCACAAATGTAATTTCATAGCTATATAAATAAATATTTTAAAAATCTATCCATTTTATTGATATAAAGAACATTGGATATTTAGACTATTTGAGTCAATTCCATATAAAAAGATATGTAAAATGAGAACTCAATAAGAAGTTTAGCCTTAGAATAGTTTTATTTTCATTGAAATTCTTCTATAAATACATACTTGTGTGTGGTGAAAAAAAAATGAAAGCAGCCAAGGCAATTAGAAACAACACTCAAATACATAATTATATTAAATAAATTTCTTGGGAAAGTAAATCATGAACACTACTTCAAGAGAAGTGTATGTTAATTGCTAAATGTTAATTAAGATATTGCTGGAGCTCTGCTTAACAGATTGTTTGATTTGAATAATGCAAATTAAATTGCATGTCCAAATATAACAATATTCTTTAGAAGAACATCATAGGATTCTGAGTCTATATAAACAATTCTGACCATGTGAAGGGCATTGCTATCACTCTTCCTATGGAAAAAAAAAAAAAAAAAAAACCTGACCAATGTGACTAATGCTCATGACAACTCTAGTTGTTGCTGAGATGATATACATAGCAGAGGACACGGATTTATTTGTGACAGTATTACTAAGCTCATGATATGAAGAGCTTATAAGGAATAAAGACAGGCAAATTAAAAATTTTTAAATGGATATTGTGAATTCCAAAAGCCAAAGTCTTTGAAAAAAATACTGAATGAGTCCGACAATAGAATGGTGGGACTTAATACTATAAAGAATCACGATACATGAAGGCAGAGAAATGCAAATTATCTGGTATGAAAAACACTTATAATATGAAAAAATATCAGAGACAGCTAGTAAAATAGCAACAGATTTAACAAGTACAATTTTAGAAAAAATAAATAGAAAAGATGGAAAAGCAAAAATGGATAGTTTACTTGAATATTTGAATCTTTGAAAAATATTCACTGTAAATATCTGCTTAATGCTCAAAGTCATCCATATAAAGGCTCAGTAAGATCCTCCAAAAATAAACGCACAATCAACTATGTCAAAGTCAATAGCTGAACTAAGCAAAATAAAACAGAGAGTTTGAGAAACACTAAACTTTAGTAGGTGAAGAAAAGATAAAAAATTATCAACAGTTCAATCTATTACATTTCCAAAAATATATCCTAGAAGAATGATCACATCATCAACCCACTGAAAGATGCAGAAAGAAAAACTAAAAGTGTTTTTCTTAAGAAATCCTGCCCATGAGATTTTATCTTTAACTTAAAGATAAAGAATGTATTAGGAATCAATTTTTTACAAAGTGTTAGTAATGATACAAGTGATGTAATATAAATGAAAAATAATTAAAATAAATAAAAATTTCTAATGCAAAATGACAAAACACATTGAGTTCTTAATATGTACAGAATTCATAATATTTGACATCTCTAACATAAATTCAAATAAAGTACAAAATCTCAGTATGGAGCAAGGAGGTGCACATGAAGCCCTAGTCTTAGCTAAGGAGCTATTGACAATTGGCACGTGCTGGGAGAAGGACGGTTTTAAGGATGTGAAGCATGGTAGGTTGACTGGGTTGCAGTGGATAGGCAGGTCACAGGCTGTTGTGGCATGGGGGGGTTCCACTACCATTATTCTTCTAAATGGACACTGTATTAACCTCACTGCAGATGACTTATCGTTACCCCTATAAATCAATGCATCTTTCAATATTCACCAGAGAAGCTTCTTGCAGCAGATGGTGAATAACACAGTCCTACAACTGGTCAACTGGTAGAGAATAAGAGACTGAAGAGCGCTTAACTCTGAATAGAATACCCATGTCAAACACTTGTATCCTAAGGCTCAGTGATAATTGTGGAAGTAGGGGCAGAAGAATTTACAAGAGGTGGTAGATGACTACAGGGAGACACAGGTTTCTACACAGCTAGGCAGTTACTCCAGTGAACGCAAAGCAATTGTGACAGTATGCTCAAGAGCTATGTAAGCTCAAGCCAGACAAATTCACAGCATAGTTGGAGGGAATGTGCCTAAGAAGACCAAACTTTTGATAGATGCTGGGAGAAGGAGAGACAGTTTTCTTTAAGATGCTGGGTCAGTTGACAAGGCTTCAGGAAATGGACCCACTCCGATAGGCATTTGGGGATGCAAGTTATACCAGATAGCTTTAAAAATTAGTAGAGGACAAGAAATTCATTGAGGTACCAGTAAGGAGGAGGGGTATAGCTAGAAGATGGGTTCTGGATATGATTAAAATACATTACATGTAATACTCAAGAATTCAGTAAAATATTTTGAGATATAATTTTAATAATATATATTTAAATCCCAGATCAAAGACAAATGAGATAATTAAATTTATTAAAGATAGAATAAAATAGAGTCCTAAAATCCTAGAAAAATATTTGTGAAAACCTGGTGCGAAGAGAAAGAGTGAGAAAACAAAAGGGATGGAAATCAGTTTTTCATATGTTCAAACTCATTCAAACATAATCAAAATATGAAATGATAGTAAGCATAATATTGCAATTAAACCCACAGCAAATGCCAAAGGGAAATCCATTTAAATGGTTTTCTTTCTTCAGGAAGCCCACATTCACTATGTAAAACTCTACAACGCTTTGTGTGTAGAAGATACAAACAACCGGGATCACTGTGGAAGAGGGTGTGGAAAGATTGCAAGATCTTGAGTTAGTAAATGATCTTAAGGACACACAGTCTTCCAAGGTCTTGTTAATATAATTTATGTAGATAAAGGACAAACTTTCAATGTGAAATAATTGTTAATTACTACTAAAAGAGGATAAGTGAAATTTATATTAACTGTATGTTATCAGCTGAAAATCTCATCTGTCTAAACCAAGGTTTAGTCAAGCATAAAATGGAAAGTTTCCAAATAGTTTATTTCTTCAGTAATAAATATAATACTGGGAATGCTTAATATATAATTAACAAGAAAGATAAAATCATAGTTACTAATATTACTAACTTAAGTAACAATTATATTAGCAAAAATGTTGCAATTCAAAGAAGTTAAATGAATTGACCAATTTTTTTTTTTTCTGAGACAAGGTCCCACTTTGTAAACATGGTTGGCCTGGGAACTCGCTATGTAGAGCTCTGCCTATTTCTGTCTTCCAAATGCTAGAAATAACCTTTTGTGCCACCATTCCTGGAAACAACCTGCTTTTTTTTTTTTACTTGAAAATCCAATCTTTCTAGTATACCAAGCAGCATTCTTTCTGTGGCACAGAAATTTTGTTAAGATAGATGATACAATCCTAGGTGAACATATATTATATTGTTTATGATTAAAGTACATATAAAATATTAGCAAGAGAACATTTTCTGAAGATTAAAAAGTACAATGAAGATTAGCACTTGACACAACAATGAGGTATATTTGAATTGTCATCTTTCATTTTATTGTTCATTTTAATTGAGTCTTTACTATTTTCAAGTCAATTTTCATGTACAAGGAATAAAGGATTACAGTAAAAGTGCATATGTGTGTGTGTCTGTGTGTGTGTTTACTTCAAAAGTACCTACTCTAAGAAGAGAAACAGTACAGAAAACATATAAATTGCTAACAACAATCAATTGAAAAAAATTGAAAGATACAAAAGAGTGACTTGTTCCATGAGTTTAAGAAAAGATTTCTAAGTAATTTTATCATATTTGTTACATTTGTCTTGATACACATATTAAATGGATGAGTAATCCAAGACTTATGTAGATGATATTCATTTCACTCACATAGAAAAAATGCAAAAGTCTCAATTAGCAAAAAAATTGCCATAGAGAAATTATTATTTTTAATTGATATGTGGAAGAGGCTAGAAGGATGGCTCCACAGTTAAGAATGTTTCCTAATGGAACTGGAAAAATGGCTCATAAGTTAAGAGCACTGGCTGTTCTTGCAGAAGACCTGGGTTTGAATCCCAGTACCCACATGGCAGCTAACAATCATTTCTTAACTTCAATTCCAGGGGATCCTCTCTTTAGCAGACACTACATGGGTAAACTTATGTGCATGCAGGCATAACACTCATACACATAACATAACAACAAATACATTTTTAAAAATTTAAAAATAATACTGCTTGTCAAGAAGAGCTGCGCTCAGCTTCCAGCACTCACATGATGGCCAATACACATCAGTAACTTCAGTTTTAAAAGAACACTCACTCTTCTGACCTCTGAAAGCACCATGGCATGCACACACACACACAAATATCCGTAGTTAAATACTAGAATATAACAAATTAATATGACCTTTTAAAGGGAAAAAAGTAAGCTTCGCTACTTTAATGCAGTTGCACACATACCTTAGTTCCTAGTAAAACTAAAGCCCTCACTGATGAAAAAAAAAGGCAACTACAAATGAAAAGACTGAAGAGTGTCCATCTATAATTTTTGGTATTCAACAAAAAGTCAGTAGATATGTATAGCAGGAACTTCCTGATGAGTCTATTACTTTTCATTCCAAATAGAGAGGCCATCGGTAGCCCAAAGAAAGGATCCATCTGTCTAGTTTAGCAAATCCTTGACTTTATAGTACCAGGCAAATGTCACAGGCAAATGTCACAGGCAGTGACACCTGGACAGAGCATCTGAAAGTGCTACATGCTGTATGTGGCCTATGAGACACTGTCCCAGTCAAAGAATCAGCTGGAAAAAGGGAACTACCGTTATCCAAACAGAATTCAAAGGCTGAAGAAATTTAACAAAACCCCATGGATCTGTCTGTGAAACAAAGTCAAGTAGTCTAATTTGAATTAACCAACTGTCACTAGTAATAATCAGATATATACAGATCAGAAATGCATGTGCAAACATCTTAATGTCAATTGCATTGAAAATGAATTTTTCTGTATGAAACTGTATATTTTAATGATGAAATGGAGATCTTTTTTAAAGGTTAAAACCTCATTTAATTTTACGTCTTATAGGGTTTATACTGAGTAAAATATGGAATAACTGTAACAATTCAACTGTAAACCTAAAAATTTATAGCCAATTTTGAATTCCAGATGTCTGCCACGGAATGTCCGTATACACACACATAAAAATAAATAAATAAATATAATTTTTTAAAATAAAAAGAGAAGATAACCAGGAAGTTAGAGGGAGGAGTGGAAGGTGAATATGACCAAGATGCATGAATGGTATGAACATGTTTTCAAAGAGTTAATAAAAATATATTAAAGCTGAAAAAAAAAGAAAAATATAATTGGAAATCCCAGATGAAAATGGGAGAAGATATAAATTTAAAAATTAAAATTTTAAGTAACACTTGAACATCTCTCTTATTTTTGGTAAAACATAAAGCTCTATGTATGTTAAGCTCAACTTAGCAAACAATGTAAACAACAGAACTTCATGAAGAAAGGTCATGATTAATTTCTAAAAAGAAAATTTAAAAACATCCAGAGACAGAATATGTATGATACACAGTGTACCAGGATTCATGTAAGTCATAAAGCAAAGGAATGAAATCTTCAAATACTGAATTAAAAACTTGACAGTTATAAAGTCTTTATCTAAAGACAATGATCTTTAAAAATGAAAGTAAACTAAATTAAATAGAGATTTTTAAAGAGTGGTGGGACTGGAGAGATGACTTCTTCATTAAGAGCACTGTCTCCTCGTGCAGAAGACCCAGGTTCAGTTCCCAGCACCCACATGGCAGCTAACAACCATCTTTAACTCCAGTTCCAGGGAAATGCAATTCCCTCTCTTGACCTCTGCCAAGCATTGCACAACATAAGTGCACTTACACAAATGCAGACAATATATACACACATAAAAAAATGATAATAATAAAATATTTTTAAAAAAAGAAATGTAAGTAAACTAAAAACTTGTCAAGAAAAAAAATTACCTGAAAATTCATTGTAAACATTTTACCACAAGAAATATTAAAGGAATCTTTCTGATGGTAGAAAATAATGTGAACTTGAAATGAGTATGAAGAATGAAGAGAAGCAGTTGTAAACATATGAAATCTCAAAAGTTATTCTTTCTATTTATCTTGTCTGTGGGAAGTATATGCATTTGTGTTCATGTGTGTAGATGCTGACTATGACTACAGGAATCTTCCTCTACCACCCACCACCATACTTTTTGATAAAGAACTCTCAGTTATTCTGAAGCTCATGGTTTCAGCTAGCCTTCAAGGCCCAGAAATTTGCCTGTTCCTGTCCCACAGTACTGAGGTTATAAACACAAGCCACCAAGACTGAATTTTACATGGGAATTGGCTGTAAAAATAAAATCTGATTGTTCATTTTCAAAGGTATCTAAAGCCAGCGTAGGAACAGTTACTAATGATCAGGAGTACAGTTAATGCCTGGTAGTCTGGCTATCCCCACCACTCCAGCTCTGTAAATGTACCCTATAACTCCACCCAAACTAGATGTTTAGAGTACAAAATTATGAACAGCAAAGTTGCCTACAAACAAGGTCATGCCCTGATAAGCTTTAAAATAAATAGAATATAATAGACAAAGATGAAAACACTGACAGCCTTTTAAAATTTGTTTTTATTGATTTTTTTGTGTTTTTTTATACAGAACATCTCAAACAATCATCTTTATACCTCTGTCCCCACCAACACCCTCCCATAGCACCATCCCCACCACTACTGGAACCCATATACTCTGTCATCCACGTTAAGACCCACTGTGTCAAGTCAGTGTCCCAGATGTTCCCCAGTGAAGTTCATCCACTGAGGCCTAGTCAGCCTACTTAAGAGTCCCTTGTTTTAGGAAGATCAGCTCTTCCTCACTTACCAGTAATCAGTTGTCAATATTTCATCAGCTAAGATTGGGGTCTGCTGTTCATTTAAGTTCTATGCTGGGTTTTTGTCTGCCTGAGTTTGCATGGGACTTGTGTATGCTGATACCACTGCCATAGAATCATATGAGCAGGGTCCCAGGAGCTTGTACGACTCTGTTTCCATGTGGTCACGCACCTCCTCCCTGGATCTAACAATCTTTCTGCCTTCTCTTCCTCGATGGTCCCTGAGCCTTGGGTAGGTGAATATTAATATACGAGTTCTGTCCAAGGACCAGCATTCTGCAGGTTCTTAATCTCTGTGCTTTGGCCATTTGTGACCTTTTTGTTCCTGGCCTTCTGTTGCTTGAGGGAACTTCATTAGTGAGAATTTAGAGATTCATTTGTGTCCTTTTCTTTACCCTGTTGTATGTTCTCTTTAAAAAAAATGGGCAAACGTAGGAGACAGAGGGAAAGATAAGATCTAGATGAGGGTGTGTCATATCTTCAAATTTTATAAACTATTCTCTGAGATCAGTTCATCTGTCATTCTTCCATTCTAGACTGATCCAAGTCTTGTAAAATCATACTTTCTTTGTTGGAAGACTTATTTTATTTTTAATTTTGTGTATATGTGTATGGGGGAGTAAGAAATTTGTGCACATACAGGAAATTTGTGCACCTGTATGTAGGTGTCCCTGGAGGCCAGAAGAGGTCATCTGATGCCCTGGGGTTGGAGTTATAGTGAGTTGTGAGTTGAGGGTGTTCAGAACCACACTTGGGTTTTGTGTAGGAACTGTATGTTCTCTTAACAAATGATACATCTCTCCAACCCCTGCAAAATCCTAAATAAAACAGCCAAACTTTTCACTACTCTGAGTCACCATTGCTCTTAATAGGAAGTCTGGATCATTATTTCTCACATTGGGGACCTGAACTCAGGTCCTCATGCTTGTGCAGCCAGTAATTTTCCCACTGAGTCATCCCCTTCGCCCAAACGCTATTCTTTCTTTTTTTTTTTTTCTTAAAGAAAGAATAATTGTCTGGAACTGGAGAGGTGGCTCAGCAGTTAAGAGCACTGGCTGCTCTTGCAAAGGACCTGGGTTCAGTTCCCAGCAACCACATGGTGGGTAACTACCGTCTGTAACTCCAGTTCCAAGGGATTCCACACCCTCTTCTGACCTCTGCAGACACTGCATGACATGGGTGCATTTACACACATACAGGCAATACATTCATACACATAAAATTAAAATAATAAAAATATATTAAAAAAGAATGTCCCTTTAAAAATAAAATGATCAATATATACTATGCTTTAAAATATTCTCGAAAGTAAAATATGAGAAGATAAATTACAGTACCCGATGTGTTTCTTGGCTTGGTGCTTCTTGAATTTATGGCCAGTTTCTGAAATCATTTTACAGATACTAGCTCTTTTCAGAAAATTGTTTTCTGAGGTTTAAAAATTTGTGTATGCTTATATCTAATGTCCCTGAAAACTGCTATCTGGTTTTCATCCTCAAATTCTGAAAAAGAAAATGAAGTAAAAAAGTAGAAGAGAAATGCTTGTCATGAGAAATGATTCGAAGACACATTGCTGCCAGGCAAGTCTGAAGTTCTAGGTAATATTCTACAAAGCTTCTTGAAGAATGCTTGCCTTGATAGTCTTAGTTGGGAACCACAGTACATGTTGAGAGTAACTGAAATGCTTCCCAATGCTATGAATAAAAATAGTTTCAGACTTTAAGAGGTACAAAAATATTTGAATTATGCCACAACCTACAACCAATCCAAGCAGCTTTATAATTTTAATTATAATTAACAACCTAAAACCAATCCAAGCAGCTTAAATATTACTTTTGTCTGTGAAAGATACCCGGAAAACATAACTCCCATTTCTAGTGTATTTGAATAAATGAAAATAATATTCACCAACACTTCCCCTCATAAACTCATAATTTGTATATGCTATGACTTGAATGTTATCCTCACTTCTCCTGTCCTTAGGACTCATAATCCACATTCGGACTGATGGACTGGGTACGATGAACTGAATTTCTGAAAATGATGTTAAAGACATGACTTGATAGGGGCTAGCAATGCTGACAGCACCAGGAATGATTGGATCCTCCACAAGCATGGGTCCTAAAATTACATGTGCTCTACTATGGAGTAGCTCAGGCCTCTCTAAATAGCTTGGTTTCTAGCTGGTGGGTAAAGAATAGATTATATTTCATATGAAATGTGAGGACAGATGAGCCACAACAGTCTATGTCCTGTACAATTAAATATTTAAATTACTTTATGGACAAGATGAATTAAATTTTGCAATGACTGACCTCACACTTCACATAAGATGCACTTTATCCATCATTCAGGGCGATCACGTCTTACCTAACCTATCCACACTTTTATGAACTGCTGCAGATGAAAGCAACTAAAATACGATATCTCTTATAAATAAAAATAGTTACTTAAAAATTTGAGTTTCATAAAATGTCATTAATTCCTGTCTCCCTCACTATATGTCCACTAGCCTCAGGTATCCTTAGTTCTACTGGGTTGCTCTAGGAACAGATGTATATTATGCTTATGACTCACCCGTAAGGGGTCTCTAATGAATTATGCATTCAACGTACTAGACACTTCATTGACTTGCAAAGTCTGACAAACTTTCAAAACTCTTCTGATTCATAGTGTAGTTCTTCATAATTAATCTCCAAGCCTATCAGCAAATCAACCCTACAACCTGTGTAGGTTAACTGAAATACAGATTAGTTTCTTTTCAATGCCAATGCAATTTTTACTCTCTTCTCTACTATTCGACTGTATAACGTAACTATTTTTATTCTTGGCATCTAATCCTGGCTCCTAATTCTGTTAGTCAGTTTAGAGTATGGCAAGGTGAAATAATAAACACCCCAAATTTATGATGAGTTATCCAAACACTCATCCTCCCTACTTTTAATGTAGATACTGCCTAGCTTTCCCAATGAGCTCATTAAGGGACTCTGTGCTCTAGTTTTGAATCTATCTCTTGCCCATGAATTTCCATCTCTCTAATTAAATTTTGGTACTGCATACCAATGTGGAGTGACTGAGTTATTATATAATTCCCTGTTTCATTTCTTTATTTCTGCTACACAAAATTTCTTAATGACTATACTTTTATTGATAGAATGAGCACAGATAGAACATATTATTTTTCTGTGCACTGATCATGAGTATTGAGACCAATTTCACATTCATAACTTTGTATCTGTGCTGTAATTTAAAAGGTACAGCATAGATCCTGTATCTTAATACAGGAAAATTACATGACCCTTCACAGTACCTAAATATTAATTCCTCTCATCCTTAAACCAATACAATCAATATCAATGCTTACCCCAAACTCACTTCAAGAAAGTGTCCATTTCTTTTTTTGGTTTTAATAAGTATCTCTGAGTCTCTTTGAAGGCGCTCATACATTATTCACAAAGCTGTAATCATAGATTACTGAGATTATTCAATCTCAGTGCCTCACTAGATGTAAATAATCTCTAATCACCTACAAGCATAATAATAAGCATTTACAATTTCAGAGGTGGAAGTGTGAATACCTTTACTACATGAATCAAATGTTAGTGATGTAGTCAAGATTTGGAATAATGAATGAGCACTTCCAGAAATGTGGATGGTTTTCAGATGGATTTCAAAGGACAGTAAAGAGAATGTGAAGAATGTGAAGAAATATGAGGATGGCACATGGAAGGTGGTGGTGAGAACACTCTTATATCATGGAAATATAACTAAGGTAACACATTGGAGCAAAACTGTAGAAAGACTTGTATGTTGACATACTGAGGTCACCCATCAGTTTCACCCTGAGAGGGACAACCGTGGTTAAATGGAGACTATGTTGAGAGCCACAGATTTTTGTTGTTGTGTGAGATTCCTGGAGAGATATGATCAAAACTTTAATCACCACAGAATGGGGAGAGAGATTAGACAAAGAAATGACCCTACCCAAATCTGCTTTGTGAACTAGTGAGCTTGTTGGGATCACTTACAAGAGCTTGGGTGTCTTACTTTTGCTGTTTCTGTAACACCATATCCTGAACAATGCAATTTTGAATTGGAAGCAATAATTTCAGCTCATGGTTCAAGGTCACAATCTATCCTGGCTGAAAATTTAGTGTCAGGACCTTCAGGCAGCTGGTCATATTAAATCCACAAGCAAGAAAGAGAGAGCATAAATGCTTGTACTCAGCTCACTTTATCTTTTTTATATAGTCCAGGATGCCAGCACAGGAAATGATGCCACCCAATTGGGCAGGTCTTCCCATCTAAATTATCTTATTTGAAAAGGTTATCCTCCAGAGGGACCCAGAGGCCTAGAGCCTAGGTCCTTCTAGTTGAACATGAGCGACTTAAAAGCAGCAGCATCAAAGGCCCAATACAACAGGGGTGAACTCAACAAGCAGTTGAATACCTGCAACTCCCTGACAAACCCTAACACAGCTCTACCGCAGAGTCTTCTCTATCCCTTGTGCATACTGTTTATACAACACTGAGATGGGCCCTTGTGGATCTTGTAACCTTCTGAGCTCCCTGAATCATAAATTCTATGAGAATCCTAAGTCTCATCAGTTTCATTCTCTTCTTAGTCTCATGAGCCTCCCTCTTCTACCTGAGAGAATATTTTCATTTTTAAAAAAGGACCCAATAGTTTTATTTTTTGTGGTGTGCATGTGTGTGTGTTGCATTCTTGTATGCAAATTTACATATTCACAAGACTTTGACTAAGTGTGCAAGTAAAATAAATACAACACAGCAAATATAATAAAAATTGTCATTAACTTTTCACATAGCCATACCATGGGAAAATGGAAGAGTCATTTCTACATCTCTGGGACTAGGCAAATTCCTATTTATCTAATCCCTTCACAATTATCTTATTGCTCATACTAAGAGAACTGTTCCAGATATGTTATGATTTAAAGCGAAGTCTAGGGGCAGCAGAAATGGCTCAGTAGGTACAGATACTTTCTTCACATGCTTGGAAACATTATTTTGATCCCCTGAATCCACATAAATGTAGAATGGTAGGAGAGAACAGCTCCATAATGTCCAGTGGCCTCCACATGCACGACATGGCATGTGCATACACACACACACACACACACACACACACACACACAGCATGTACACAGACATTGTCATTATCATCACAATGCAAACAGGCTGTGCATGGAGCTCAACTGGTATTGTCTAGCATAAGTAAAGCCCTGGATTCAAATGACAGCACTGAAATAACAGGATTTGGTGCTTTGATCCTGAAATCTCAGCCCTGGGAATGTAGAGGAAGAAGAATCTGGATCCTATTTGGCTAATAGTAAGTCTGAAGACAAGTTGGGATACATGAGACACTGTCTCAAAATTAATTAATAAAACAGAAAACAAACACTTATGATAACTGGCTTTGTAAGTTGTGCTACTGCCCAGATGGTGTGAATAGGACTGGGATGTGGACCACTGTGCCTAAGATGAGTACCTGAGTGCACTTCTCCAGAAGCTAAGCTTTAATCGTCTAACACAGCTAACAGAAGCTAAGTCACTGGGGTTGGAAAGAAGGCTCAACAGTTAAGAGCACTGACTGCTCTTATAGAGGACCTGCGTTCAAGTCCCAGCAACCACATGGTGGCTAACAGCCATCTGTAACTCCCATTCCAGGATATCAGATGTCTTCTTCTGGCCTTTGTGGTCATTGCATACATGTGGTGTACATACATACATTCAAGGAAAACATTCATACACATTATATATATATGTATATATGTATATGTAGTGTATATGCAATTTTAAAAAGCTAACTTGTTGGCTTTCTTTGTTTTGTTTAGTACTTAGGTACATGCTGAAAATGTCAGCAGCAGGCACGCTTTTGTCCTCCACCACAGGAGAAGTTAGACCTAGGAGAATTCTTACCCTATACTAAGCAGAGTAGAGAAACAGCAGAATGGAATTCTGACAGCAGAACAACGTCCCTCACTAAAATAATTTTGGAATCTCAGAGAACTTGTGCTTTCGCCCTAAGACTGCAGTAGATATGAAAAAAAATATATATATATATCCTCAAATCTAATGCACCCTGTCTCCAACACTGTAAATGTCTAGTTGCCATTGTTGATCATTCTAATTTGTTTTATTTTCTATATAATTAGAATTTAAAAAAATCAAACCTAGACTGGTAGAGTTCTTGGTTAACACACACAAGGCCATAAGTTCTGCCCATGACATCTCACAATAAAAATAAGTAAAATAACCTAGGTAAGTAAATAATAACACTAAATATAAATAAAAGATTCAAGAATCAATCCTGGCATTTAAATCCAACCCTTTTTTGAGATATCCAGTGTTAACACACTGGCTTCATCTTTTCTATAAAATATAATTGGAACCTTAAAAACAATACCATTATAAGAAAGGCAAACCATGTTTTTATTAAAATGGATCACTTTCATGAATAAACATTGTAATAAATCTGTTGTTCTTACAAATTACTCTGAAATAGACATACCAGAACTGAGCATATTATTCTAAATATAAATCTACAAGAAAACATGTCATTGTAAAAGATGACCTAGCAGTTGGCCTTAGTTAATTTAATTATTGCTGCCTTTGGATCAAGTATAACATGCTGTATTTTATTGAGAATTCTTATTCCTCTCTTAGATTGGAAATATAAACTGAAGATAATAACCAACTGAAAGGACATATAATTTAAGACTCAAATAGTTATATTCTGTATGAAATTAGTGTATATTTGATTTTGGGATGATTGGCAAAAGTGAAACAAATTTGTTGAAATTTCCATATTTCTCATATTCCTATTAAATGTAGCCCAAAATCCATGTTAAATGTAATTGGCAGTTTTAAAAGTCAGAAGTAATTACATTGCAGATGGTTCATTATAATGGTCAGTCATTCGTCTGTAACAATGATGACATTCTCGGTCCAAATTGGAAACTTTGGAAACATGAAATAAAGTAATAATAAACAGACATCATTGAATAATTGAAATCCTATATTTTTGTAACAAATTTTTAAATGTTACTTAATTGCTAACTAAACTCCTGGACTTGTACACAGAAGTCATCTGGGTGTCTATAATCATTTTTTAAGATATATTTTTTATTAGTGTATATGTGTGTGTGTGTGTGTGTGTGTGTGTGTGTGTGCATGTATGTGACCCGATGTGAATGAGGATGTTTCCACAGAGGCCAGATGAAGACATTAGATCTCTTGGAATTAGAGTTAGAGGAGGTGGTGATCTGCTCTAGTGAGTGCTAAGAGTCGAACTTCAGTCCTCTGGAAGATCAGCAAATAATCTGACCTTTTGAGTCATCTCTCCAGCCTTATATGCTGTCATTTAAATCAAGAAGTTGATTCTCCTTTGTGTATTCATGATTCATGTGGAAATTTCCAGTGATGCAAACAATCTGATGATCTACATAGGAGTAGAAAATAGTTTTGTTTTGATGAGTTCTCTTTAAAAATAGATGTATTTTGCATTTATTACTCAATACTATCGAAGTAATCAATAATTATTAATGTTTTAATCATTAACGTGTAATTGGTTACACCTATGGAAAGTTCAGTTGCTTAAAAACATTTGTTACTATGTCTCGATTTTTATTAATATTCAAAGCATTTTCCATTATGCTTTATAGATAGTAGTATGTTAGTGGTGAGGAATACAATTTAGAACTTATTTCATGTGATCCAGCTCTAATCAAGGAAAAGTTAACAGTGTTGAACATCAGGTGTCTAGCCATGTAACTCCTCAGCAGAGAGCTCAGATGAAACAGAATATCAGAGAGAGAGAGAGAGAGAGAGAGAGAGAGAGAGAAGAGAGAGAGAATCCTAGAAGTCCATAAAGATAAATTTGAATGATACCACCAAATTACTTTAAAGCTTTTAATTTTTCCTTTCATAATCTCTATCCATTGATAACATAATTGGCAGGAGCAAGTGCAAAATGTAAATATGTGTCACGTCTTCAGAAAATAGGAAATGAAAAGCCCTAAGGCACAGTGCATTTACTTTTTTCAAGATTTATCTCTCTCTCTCCCTCACTCCCTCTGTGTGTGTGTGTGTGTGTGTGTGTGTGCACAAGAGAGGTTATAAATTAGTATTAACTCAAACCAAGAGTACTGAACATTTCCCACACTTATTTTCTCTATTTTTACTTTACTTTTTCATGAGCATATATCCCATCAACATTTCCTGTCTTCAGGTTATTGATGAATGAGGAAGGATCTTAAAGAAAAGAGAATATGCAAAGCTTTGTCTTTCAACTTCCTTTTATGTCATCTTCCTGTGTAGATGACTGACATAATAGAGCAGAAGTCAGTGAAGATGAGATAGAATCTGGATATTTGGTGTATTTTCATTTTTTAAAAATTCCATTTATTTATTTTTTTATTCATTCATTCACTGTATAGGGGGTGGGCATGCCAGGGCATAAGAATTGTCATCAGAGGGCATATTGCAGGAGTTGATTCTTTCTTCTACCACGTGGATCCCATGGATCTAACACAAAGCACCAGGCTTTGCAGGAAGTACCTTCACCAAGTGAGCCATCTAGTTGGCTATTTTGTGTACATTAGTGTGATAGTTCCTTCTCTGTATATATAAAGAAAGCTCTGATTTGAATTCAGGTGTGACCCTTTGGTACTGACAACATCCAAGTTTACTAAATTGTAGATGTACATATTTATCTTTTGTTTGTTTTGTCTAACTTGGATGCATTGTGAGCTGATGAAGCTACTTTCTTTGAAACATTACAAATACCACTGCAACATTATTATTTGATCTAATTAGTTTTCTTTTGAAATTTATGCTTGCTTTTAGATATTTACAGGACTAGATAATTTGGGTGTTATGTATAACATTAAATTTTATTAACACAAGGCTGGAGAGATGGCTCAGCACTTAAGAGCATGGGCTGCTCTTGCAGAGGACCTGGGTTCAATTCCCAGCAACCACATGGTGGCTATGAACTGTCCTTAACTCCAGTTCCAGGGGAATCCGAAGCCCTCTTCTGACCTCTGTGGCATTGCATGACATGGGTGCACTCACATACATGCAAATAATATACTCATACACATAAAATAAAAATAATAAATGAAATATTTTTTTAAATTTTATTAACACAATGTTATACACCTTATGTGGATGTGGATGCACCTTTAAAATTTTTTTTTCCTTTTTGGTAAAATTTGTTATTGATGTATATTTATTGTACACACTGTCAGGTTTCATAAAGACAGTTTTGACCCCTGATTCTCTCTTAGCCTCTTCTAGCTTTTTTTTTTCAGTATCCCTTCTACTTTTACAGCATGTGTGTGTGTGTGTGTGTGTGTGTGTGTGTGTGTGTGTGTGTGTGTAAGTGGTTCTAAGTGTCTATTGTATCCACAAGTAAGAGAATCATATTATATGTATTTATATGCTCTTTAAAAGTTCAGAGTTTCAGGTCCTGCATTAAGGTTATTAATGCATTTGAATAAGAAAGCCAAGATGAAGATCTCTAGTTGTATCCATTTTCCAACAAATAACATTAATTCATTCTTTTTATGACTGAATGGAACTCCGTGTGTGTGGTGTGTGTGTGTGTGCGTGCATGTGTGTGTGTCTCACATTTTCTCTTCTCATCTGTTGATGGACATTTAGGCCGATTCAATACTTTGGCTACTGTGATGACATGCAATGCAGCAATAAACATGAATGTGTGAGTATCTCTTCAGCATGATGACTTAGAGTCTTCAGTTATATAAGCAGAACTGGTGTGCTTGTATCATATGGTAGTTATATTTTTAGTTTTTTGAGGAATCTTCATACTGTGATCACCATGCCTTGATCAGTTCACATCCCTGTCAGCATCTATAAAGGTTCTCTTTTGTCCACAATTTCATCGTCATTTTTTGCCATTTGCTTTTTTCAGTCTTTTTGAGACAGGGTCTCCCTATAGCCCCAACTGACCTGGAACTCACTATGTAGACCAGGCTTACCTCAATTTGACAAAGATCTGCTTGCCTTGGCCTCTCAGTGGTGGGTCTAAAGTTATGTGCTACCATGCCCAGTTAGCCATTTGTTTTCTTACTCATAGCCATTCTGATTGGGATGAGATGGAATCTTGATGTAATATTTTTTTAAAGATTATCTCTGTGTTGATTGATTGATTGATTCATTCATTCATTTTATGTGCATTAATGTATAAGTGTATTGCCTGCATGGATATGTGCGTCTGTGTCGTGCAATGCCTGCAGAGGTCAGAAGAAGGTGTTGGATGCTCTAGAACTGGAGCTACAGATGATTATTAGCTTCCATGTGAGTGCTGGGATTCAGACCTGGATCTTCTACAAGAGGAACCAGAGTTCTTAACCACTGAATCATCTTTCCATCCCCTGATGTAACAATTTACATTTCTCTGATGTCCAAGGATGTTGACTACTTTTTCATAATTAGCCATTTGCACTTCATCTTTTGAGAACACTTTCTTCATTTCATTAGCACGTTTATTGACTATGTTGTTTAGTTTTCACTATTTAATTTTCTTTTTCTTTTTTCTATGTTCCAATCTAATCTTCTGTCATATTTATAGTGGGCAAAGACTTTCACCATTCCATAGACTCTCTCTTCAATTGATTGTTTTCTTTTTGTGAAGCTTTTTAATTGCATATAATCCAATTTGTCAATTTGTCTTGTTATTTCTTAAGCTACTATAGCCTTCTTCAGAAATTCCTTGCTTCTACCCATCTCCTAGCAAGGTTTTAACAGTTCCAGGGTTTCAAGTCCTACATTAGGTCATTAATTCATTTGAATTGACTTTTGTGCAGGTAAGAGGGGGGACTCTAGTTTCCTTCTTCTGATTGTAACTATCCAGTTTTCCAACACCATTTGATGAAAAGTCTCTTTTCTCCAATGTATGTTTTTGAAACCTTTGTCAAAAGCTGTGTCACGTGGCTTTAGTTGTATGGATTTAATTCTCTTTCTCTCTTACTGTGATTCACATGTCTGTTTTTGTGTTAATACCATGTTGTTTTTCTTTTGATGACTCTGTAGCACAATTTGAGTTCTGGTATTGTTGTTCCTCCAGTGTTGGGAGCTATTAATGTAAGCAAAGCCATTATGTACATTGAACTGTGGCAGGCTTGCTTGTTTACTTAGAGTGTATGTTTTGCACACCAGTACCTAATTATTCTGCCAAGTCAGGAGGAATGTGTTGATAATTTAGGGAAGATGGTTAAATGGTGGAGCTCACAACAAGTATTTGACCCCTCCTTGACCCTCAGCTACAGGTGGGAGAAACAGCTGTTACAGCTAATTGAGCTAAGCAAACGGTGGCTATCTCTGATGTCCTACTGTATAAGAAGGCTGAGCTAAAATAAACCAGGGCTGCAGTCTCTACTGACAGTCCTCCCAGGTATCTTTCCTCTGTCTCTTGTTTTACTTCATCCTCACGCTCCCTTTCAGGTGCTGTCCGTCTCGGCTGGCTGGCTCCTGCGCTCCAGTATTGTTCTTTTTGTTCAGAATTGTAGAGACTATCCAGGCCATTTTTGCTTTCATATTAAGTTTAGGATGAGTTTTCTATTTCTGTGAGTAATGCCAGTAAAGTTTTGAAGAGGATTGCACTGAATCTATAGATTGTGTTTGGTAATATAGCCATTGTCTCTTTTTTAAATTTTTAAATTGAACTTTCTGTGTATTTTATTCAGAACAGCTCAAACAATTTTACTCGTCTTTATACCCCCATCCCCACTGACACCCTCCCACAGTCCCGTCCCCCACCAATGGAGCCCATATAGTCAGCCATCCCTGTTAAGGCTCACTGGGTTGTCCGTGTCCCCAGCCATTCTCCAGTTCAAGTCCCTCCATTTAGTCTAGTCAGCCTATTTAGAGTCCCTTGTTTTAGGAAGAGCAGCTCTTCTTCATCCAGTAGCAAACAGTTGCCAATATTCCTTCAGATAAGATTGAGGTCTGTTTTTCATTTTCCCAGTTGTATGCTGGGTTTTTGTCTGCCTGAGTTTGCATGGGACTTGTGTATGCTGACACCATTGCCATAGAATTATACATGCAGGTTCCTAGGAGTTTGTAGGACTCTGTTTCCATATGGTCATGTACCTCCTTCCTGACTCTTACAATCTTTCTGTCTCCTCTTCCGAGATGGTTCCTGAGCCTTGGGTGGGAGAAGTTTGATAAAGGGATCCTATCCAAGACCAGCATTCAGCACACTCTTGATCTCTAAACTTTGGCTATTTGTGACCTTTTGTGTTCCTGGCCCTCCACTGCATGAGGGAGCTTCATTATTGAGAACTGTGAGATTCATTAGTGTCCTCTTCATTATCCTTGTTCTATGTTCCATGAGTCTTAGGTGTAGAGGTTGCATTGTAGATGTGTCACGTAGGCCTGGGCAATTCATAGACAATGTCTGTGTATGACCAGTTGTGGTACTTGGTAATAGTCTCTGACTGGTGCAAAATGAGTTTCTTTGGTGTGTGGTGACTTGGATATTTGTCTATAAATATAAGGATGTATATTTTGCACATAGGAAAAAATCACATTAGTCTAGGGATGTGACAGTCTTGGGGTTTTCTCTAAGATCTATGGTCATTCCAGCCATGTGTATTAGGTTACATTTATATTACCACACTTGAGTTTCCTCCCTTTGAGTGGGCGTCAAATTAGGTAGCTGTTCTTTGCCCCAAGATAAGAGTTCCACCACTGCACTAATGATGTAGGCTGTGCTTGACATTGATGTGATTATTTGGTCTTAAAGCAGGTGGTGTTGGATCATCATTTGATGCTTTCCCTTGGCACCTTCATAGCGCTCTCCAGAGCTAGACTTCATGAGAAATGGTTTTAGGTGGTTGCAGCTCTATTGCTCCAAATCCTGTGTCTGAAGTATGTTCTGTCTTCACCAGTAGGGTCTTATCTTCAAGTTCTGGGAGGCCATCAAGGGCTATGGAAATAGCCTGAGTAATTTGGGGAGTCTCTTGGACCACCATTGCAAAGGAAGATATCACCTGTCTGGCACTGTTTCTTGTTATGTACCCTGTACCTATACACATGGACTCATGTAGAAATAATGTATGTATAATTTGGCAATAGGTTGTTGGACTAATATCGTTCCCCCTGTTTTTTTAAAAGTAGCTAGGCATTATTTATCTCTCCTCTCTCTCACTGTCTAACCCTTCCACCATGGTTTCCCCATTTAAAGTGCCCCTCCTTTTCCCTATTTCTCCCTTAATAATACCCTTCTCCTATGGTCCCACCTCTCTTGAGGTCTTTCTTTCCCTTCATCCCCAAGGTTTCTTGTATAACCCTCCCTCCTCCCTTCCATTTAAATAACCTGATTTTTATCCATGTCTCCCTTAGTAACACATTTCCTAAAGTCCTTTTCTTGAAGGTTCTTTCTTTTCCTTTACCTCCCTGGTTCCTTTTCATTATCCTGGTTCCTATAGTTATGTCTGGATATATACTCACTTATAAGGATTTGGTGCTAGTATCCACAGATGAGAAACAACTTACATTGTTTTTCTGAGTCTGTGTTACTTCATTTAGTATAACAGTTTCTAGTTCCATCAATTTACCTGCAGATTTTATAATTTTGTTTTTCTTTACCACTGAATAAACTCCATTGTATAAATGAACCACATTTTCCTTATCCACTTGTCAGTTGAGGGACACTTAGGTTGCTTCCATCACATAGCTATTGTGAAAAGAGCATCAAAAAACATGGATGTACAAGTGTCTCTGCAATAGGATTAACCCTTCGGGTATATGCCAAGGAGTGGTATAACCAGGTCAAATGGTAGGTTCAATTTTTAGTTTTTTAAGGGTTCTCCACACTGCTTTCCATAGGGGTTGAACAAGTTTGCAATACTACCAATGTTGCATGAGCATTCCCCTTTCCCCACAACCTTTCCAACATTTGCTCTTAGCCAGTCTACCTGGGACAAAATGAAACCTCAGTGGTTTTAATTTGCATTTTCCTAATTACTAATGATGTTGAACACCTTTTAAGATGTTCGCCATCTTTATTTCTTTTTTTGAGAACTCTGTTCAGATTCTTAGCCCTTCTTCTAATTGGATTCTTGCTTCCTTGATTCTTTGTTTTTTGAATTCTTTATATATTCTGGATGTTAAACTTCTGTCAGACGTGTCACTGGTGAAGATTTCCTCCTACTCTGTGGGTTCTCTCTTCGCTTCCTTGGCTGCTTCTTTTGATGTACAGAAACTTTTTAGTTTAATGAGGTCCCATTTGTGGATCTAGACCTTATTTTCTGAGCAATTCATTTCCAGTTTGGAAAGTCCTTTCCTGTACCTATATCTTGTAGGTTATTGCCTACATTGTCTTCTAACAGTATCAGAATTTCAGGTTTCACATTGAGATCTTTGATCCCTTTGGGATTGACTTTTGTGCAAGATGAAGGATGGGGTCTAGTTTCATTCTTCTATAGGTAGAGATCCAGTTTTGCCAGCACCATTTGGTGAAGATGTTATCTTTCCTCCAGTGAATGTTCTTGGCCACTTTGTGAAATATCAGCTGGTGGAAATTGCATGTACTCATATTGGGTCTTTAATTTTGTTCCATTGATCTACGGGTCTATTTTTGTGCCAGTACCATGTGATTTTTATGACTATAGCTCTGTAGTATAGTTTAAAATCAGGTTTAGTAATCCCCCCAGCATTGCTGTTAGTGCTCAGGGTTTCTTTGGTTATCCTGGGTTTTTGTGCATTCATATGACTCAGGCTATTTTTTTTTTAATTCTGTGAGGAGTGTCATGGGGATTTTGATTGACATTGCATTGAATCTATAAATGTCTTTAGATAGGATGGTCATTTTCAAAATATTAATCCTTCCAATCCATGAGCATGGAAGTTTCCTCCATCTTCTGGTGTCTTCCTCAATCTCTTTCTTTAAAGATGTAAAAATTTCATCTTAGAGGTCGTTAATGTCTGTCATCAGGTTTATTCTGAGATTTTTTTTGAGGCTATTATGAAAGGGAATGTTTTCATATACTCTTTCTCCAACTGCTTGTTATTGGTTTCTAGAAAGACTACTGAATTTGTACACTAATTTTGTACCATGCTGCTTTACTGAAAATGTTAATCATTTCTAGGCATTTTCCAATGGAATTTTTGGCATCTCCTAGATATAATATCATATCATCTACAAAAAGGGATAATGTGACCTCTTCTTTTCCAATTAATACTCCTTTAATTTCCTTCTTTTGTCTTATTGCTCTTGCAAGAGTTTCAAGTACTATATTAAAAAGAAGTGGAGATAGTGGACAGTCTTCTCTGGTTCCTGATTTTAATGGGAATGCTTCCAGTTTTTCTCCATTTAGAATGATGTTGGCTGTGGGTTTGCTGTATATAGCTTTAATTATGTTGACGTATGTTCCCTCTAGTCCAATTCTCCCTAGGGCTTTGAACAAAAATGTATGTTGAATTTTGTCAAAGGCCTTCTCCATTTTTTGAGATGACTGTGTGGTTCTTTGAATCAATTTATATGATTTATGATGTTTATTGACTTACATATATTGAAACATCTCCACATCTCTGGAATAAAGCAGACTTGATGATGGTGTATGATCTTTCTGATGTGTGTCTGTATCCAGTTTCTAAGTATTTTATTTAGAATTTTTACATGTATTTTCATTAGGGATATGGGTCTATAGTTTTCTTTCTTGGTTGTATCTTTACCTGGTTTTGGTATTGATGCTGGCTGGCTTCACAGGAGGAATTTGGATGTTCTCCCTCTGTTTCTATCTTTTTGAATAAATTAAGTAGTATTGGATATAGATCTTCTTTAAATGTCTGGTAGAATTCTGCTGTAATCTGTCTGATACTTGGCTTCTTTTTAGTCTGGATGTTTGTATTGCTGTTTCAATTTCCTTAAGTGTTATGGGTCTGTTTGAGATGTTGATCTCTTCTTAGTTTAGTTTTGGTGATTCCCATCATTTTAGATACCCATTCACTTCTTTGAGGTTTCAAATTTTGTTGCATATATGTTTTTAATGTATTTCCTTATAATGTTCTGGATCTTTTTGGTATCTGTTGTGATGTTTCCCCTTTCATCTCTGATTTTGTTGATTTAGAGGTGTTCTTTTTGTGGGGGGGTGTGTAACTGGGATAAGGGTCTTGTTTATTTTTTCAAAGAACCAGCTCTTGGATTCATCGTCTTTGTATTGTTGTCTTTGTTTCTATTTCATTAATTTCTGCTCTGATTTTTGTTATTTCTTCTTGTTTGCTTGGTTTGGGTTCATTTGTTGGTGCTTTTCAAGTGTCTTCAGTTGCAATGTTAAGCCATTTGTGTTATTTCTGAATTTTTAATGTAGGCACTTAGAGCCACAGCTTCCCTCTTGTGTGGAAGTGGGCAATGAAAACCACTGAACAGGATCGCTCTCTTTGACAAGCAACATTGTGCCCATCCTGGACCCTGAGACGGAGAGTCTGTGGCTCCTCTTCTGGCTGCCCCTTGAAAAATTAATCCATACAGTGACCTGGTCTGGACGTCCATTCTGGGTCTCTGTCTTGCTTCACCTAATGAGAGGCTCTGGTCTGGGGCTATGCAGCTCTCTCTGGCCTCCTGGAAGGAGACCCCAGAGGAAATTCTTTGGGTGTGCAGACTTCTCTGTTCCAGAGGTTGATGGGGGCTGCAGGGTCCAAGAACACCATCCTCTATTACCAATGAGGGTATGCCTTGTTCTCACTGGGGAACTCCAGAAATTTTGAGGAAAAATTGGAGACCAACAGCTGAAGTCAGGTGAGGAGGGGAAGTTTAATTTGATGCTAGCGTGACTGACACTATGAATCAAAGGAGTCAGACCAAACCTCTTTAAATTTTTATCATTGGTTTCATGGATCACAGCTAGAGGTGAATTGCAGGATCAGATTACAGATTTACATTCAGTCTAAGTGAGTACTGATAAACATTCCTTCATGTTGCAGCAATTTATACGTTTGTCAGAAAGATATGAGTGCTTCCATTTCTCTATTTTTCTGGAATTCCTCCATATCAAATTTTGAATTTTGGGTAGGTCTTGTGGCCACCTATTCTAATATAGTTTAAGATATCTCCATGTATTGGTTAGAGTTAGGGTGAATATTTCTCTTTTCTTAATTTGTATTCATTTTTTAAAAACTTTTTGTCTTTTTGAGAGAGGATCTCCTGTAGCCCCAATAGTCCTGGAACTAACAATGTAAACCAGGCTGGCCTTGATTTCTCAGAGATTAGGCTGCTTCTGCCTCCAGAATGCTGTGATAAAAGGTGTGGGCTAACACACCCAGCTAGGATGAACATTTCTTGATGTGTTCATTAACCATCCATACTTTAAGTCCATGCATGCTATTTATTGTTTTTGTTTCAGTTGTTTAGAAATGATCGTATCTAGCAACTGTATATATGTTCTGTTTATATGTTGATAATCTTTCTGTCAGTCATATGTATAGTATGTATCTTTACATCCTTGAATTATCTTTACTTTTTAATTTTAACATGACCCTAAAATAGAATTTTGTTGCTGTTAATATAGTTATATTAGACAGGGGCCTCTAGAGGGACAGAAACAATAGAATAAATATATACAAATATATAATATGTATATTAAAATAAATTATTAAATCAGCTTGCATTGAAATAGTAACAGCAACTATCTCATACATGAAAAAGAGACTGAGAACGTAGGGTTTTCTCTGTCCTTGAGGTTAGGTACCTCAATCTTGTGCCAGAAAACTGGAGGGTTTCTGGGGAGCTTGAAGCCTAGAAATGCTGGTTCTTATATCATTGAAAAAAGCAGTAGCAGAAGCAATTTGGAAAATAAACTTCTCAGACACTGGGAAGGCCAAGCCAAAAGGCAATTAATCTTCCTTCTCCCTTTTGTCTGGGCTGCTACCAGAAGGTGTTGCACACATTTGAGTTTGATCTTCCTATATCAATTAAGGCAATCAGGAAATTCCTCAGTGAAGGATCTCTTCCTAAGTGATTCTAATTTGTGGCAAGCTGGCATTAAAACCAACCATCACAACAGTCAAATTTTCACTTTTGAAATTTTTTTCTGATATTGAAGCTTTTTAAAATGAATCTATCTTCACTGTGATATCATCTTGGTAGTTAATGTTTGGTCCTTATAATATTTTAGATATCCCAATTAAATGTTCATATATAGGTCATTTTACATACCCCTATTAAGTAGTTTCAAGAGTTTCTTATACAGTGCTAAATAATTAATTGACTATCAGATGGAAGTAATCAATTTCAGTTATTTTTATTCTTGATATATTAGAAAAAGTTTCTACTGTTCAGTGTTCTTTTTTTTATGTGTATAGCGTGTATTACTTGCATGTATGTAAGTGTACCAGTGTCATGCAATTCCCATGGAGGTCAGAAAATGGCGTTGGGTCCCCTGGAACTGGAGTTATGGATGTTGATAGGTGCCATTCTGGTGCTAGCAACTGAATCCAGGTACTCTGCAAGAGTAGCCAGTGCTCTTAGCTACTGAGCCATCTCTCCAGCCCCTTAACATTAAATTTAAAATAAAATTATTTGAATCATTATTTTAAATTTTTTAGTTTCCTCAGGATATTTTATTTGCTTGCTTATTTTCTCTTGTTCTTCTATCTTCCTTCCTCCGTTTGTATGTGCCATTAATATTTGAGGAGATAACGAGCATCAAAAAATCTGAATTTCTTTTTTTTTTTGGAGCCTTTAGCTATACATATGGGCTCTTTTTTTTTTTTTACATCAGCATTGACATATTCAATAACAATTTTCTGAGCTAGGCTGCACC
>NW_008343971.1:446665-463769 GCF_000622305.1 Nannospalax galili
TGGTCACAGTCGCCCACCTTCTGAGCTCCTCGGCATCTGAGCATGAATACAAACTCGTCAGGTAGACAGCCTTCCTCTCCCACTAGAGCCTCCATACTCTGCTATCCCTGCCACTGTCCACTGTGCTGTCAGCACCCCCATCCATTCCCCCCTATCTGCCCTTCTGGTAAATCTAGTCAGCCAGAGGTCCCTGTTCCAGGGGGATCAGCTGTTCCTCATCAACGGCAATCCATTGTCAGTATTCCTTTGGATAGAATTGGGGTCTGCTGTTCATGTTTCCAGTAGTATGTTGGGTTACTGTCTGGAAGAGCCTTTATCTATCCTGGCCAAGAACTCGACTGAAGGTATCGCCTGTCTGGCTTTGCTGTTTGTCAAGTAACTTTTCACTTCTACAAAGCATATAAGGCTTGGAAATTTTAAATTCCCCCAATATCTTCCTAATTTTGTTCTGCTGAAATTTTATTTAATATTTTAATTACTTTCATATTGTACATTAACTTTAATATAACTGTCATTCTCACACTTCCTAATGTTACTTCAGCTCTTACAAAACTACCATGTTTTGTATGCTAAACTCATTACTTAACACAAAACTTCCAAATCAAAACTTTATTAGTATAATTCTCAATATTATTTTAATTAAAAATTTCTCTAATCCCTACATTAAAAATATTCTATATTTACATGGACTTTGTTGATGGCATACCTGATGTTCATATAATTAATCCTACTGAAGTAAGTGTTCCCTTTCTAGCTAGGCAGTTTTCATTTTATATCTAAAGCCACATAATTTTCAATACCTTTACTGGATATACTCTGTAATTTTCTTAAATGTTTTATATTTTTGTGGAAAGAAAGTAACATTTTATGAGATTTTATTTCTCATTTTCTCCACTCATTTCTGGTTTTATATTTTAATTTATACTTTACCACATATTTTGATAATATCTGTCTTGGCCGTCAACTCCTCCTATACCCCACCTCACATCTTTCTCAAATTCATGTTCTCTTTTAATTTATTAAGTTTAATTAGTATTTCCAGTATCTGAACAGATGTAGGATAATCCAGTTGAGTATGGGCCAACTATCCTTGAAAAAAAAGAAAAAAAAAAAAAAAATGACTCAACCTCTCCCCAGTAGCCAACAACTGCCAATAGCTCCTTTGCTTGGGTAGGGCTTTGAAATCATTTCTCCCACTGCTGCTGGAATTTCTGGCTGGCTTGATCTTGTACAGCAACTGAAGCTGCTGTGAGTTCATGTGTACAAACACACTTTCACAGCAATCCATCCCAACCTCTGGCTCTTACCATTTTTCATCCCATTTTCCAGTGTTCTCTGAACCTTGTGGGGAGAGGATGTGATAGAGATGTCCCACTTAGGGCTAAGCATTCTACAGTCCTCAAGCAGGTACTCAGAGTAGATATTGTTAAGTTTTCAGAGAAAGAGAGAGGGAAGGAGGGATGCATGTGGAGCAAAGGTGACTCAGCATCTTTTATCTTATTTTCTGATGAAATTATGAGATTCATCAAAACAAAATCGCAGACTGCAAGTGGCCATTTTAACGATGAAATTATTTCTCCTTCCCATTTTTAATTATTTTCTTCACTTTAAAACTCTTCTTATGAACAGTATGTGTTTTCTCAGTGTAAGACTATATATTTTAAGCTGACCCACCATACTTTGTCTTTATTAACATAGCTGTATGTATGTACCATTCAGAAATTCACTGCTCTCTTCAGGTATATTCATTTTTATCTTTCTTTTAATATGCATTCACTTTTTAAGCTTCTTTTCTAGTTGCTATAACAAAATATGTTGACACACTACTTAGGAAAGAAATAATTTATTTGACTCACAATTCCAAGTCACCATCAATGATTCTAGGGAAGTCTTGGTGGCAAGAGCTTGCAAAAGCCACAGAGGGCAATAAATATGTGTGCTTGCTAGATGTCAGCTTACCTTCTCCTGTCTTTCCCAATTCAGAATCTTCTCAGTAGGGAATGGTGCTTTCCATGGTGGTTGGGTCTTCTCTAATCACCTCGACTAATATAATCAAGATAATCCTCCAAAGACCTGCTATACTAGACAGTTTTAACTTTCAACTTGACATAACCTAGCTTCACCTGGGAAGAGACTGAGAGTCTAAATGAGGTATTATCTGGATTAGTTTTTCTGTGGACAAGTCTGTAAGGTATTGTCTGGCTTGCCTTAACTGATGTAGGAAGAACCACCCTGAGTATGGATAGCAACATCTCATGAGCCGGGCCTCATACTAAATACAAGTGAAGAATATGGCTGAGATAAGCAAGCAGGCAACATGGATGAATTTGTTTCTCTCTGCTTTTGAATGTGGTTGTGATGTGATTAACTGCTGAGTTCCTGCCTTGATTTCCTTGATGTAATGTAAGACAAATAATTCCTTTTCTGCATTTTATCACAGCAATGCAAATGTAACTAGAACACATGCCCACAGGCCAAAATAATGTAGACAAGTCCTCATTGAGATTCCTTTCCCAGGTGACTCTAGATAATATTTAGTTGACAATTAAAACTAACCATCACAGTTACTGAGGTCAATTATTTGTTTTGTGCATCATACAAGTTCAATTCAGTTCCCACAATTTTTTTTTTCTCTGTAATGATGGCTTGCTAAATTCTTGAGAACTAAAAATTGGTCATATTTGTACTATTTCCACCACAGAAGTAATCAAATACTGCCTTTTCTTTCTACAGAGAACTTAAAATAGCAAATAAAAAAATTTATAATTTGTTCTGAGATTCTTGTCCTTGTAAATTCCACAGTTGCAATTGTTTGCTTCTTGGATTCCTCAAAACAAGATGCTTTCAAATGCATTTTCATTGTCTGGAGGCAGAAATTCCCCTTGCTTAGCTAAGTAATTTCACCTACTACAAATTCTAGATTTCACAATGGGGAAAACCTACAATACCTTAGGATAAAGACAATTATTTCAATAAATTTCTCTCTTCCTAACTATACATGAAAACAAGACTTTCAAAAGATTAGAGAAAAGGTGTGTGATAGAAATGTGAGATCTACTTTAAATTTTGGGATATTCAAGTTATTAAAGAGGTAGTGGTATTTTTTCACACAATCTTCTGTCTCATTAAAACAATGTGTGAGTTCACCTTTATTAACCACAGCAAAACTATTGCAGTGATGGATTTTAGCTATTTTCTTACCTATCAATTCTAATTTTACCCTAACAGTCCTAAGTAGTCCCAATGTTTTATTATAGAAGTAGACTATGAATGTATAAAGTGATGTGCATTGAGCTGTTTAAAGCCATTAGTTCTTCCTTGATTATCAGTTCTTTGTGAATGGCTTTGTTTGCTGAATAGGCCTGCTTGTTTTGTTCTAATCAATACATATTTTCTCCAAAAGCAATTCAAGTTATTCAAAGTTGTCTTCCATAGTTTAGTAGAACATTAACTTAATAATACATTAGACAGTAGCAACAAAGAAATAAACTTGGGATTGTTTGATTAAAACCTGACCAGATTCACAAAGCATCTCATCTTCAGTAGCTTGCAAGAAGAAAATCATTTTTCTACCTTCTGGAATTTATATTTGAGCAGCTAGAATTTGCAGGTAGCACTAGCAAGAGTCTTAGGGAAACTGTTAGAAGATATCACACAGTGATGGACAAAGACTATATCAAGATATCAAATCAAATTCCTTTTGTGGTCAGTCTGTGAAGTGCCCCATACCTCCTACAATACACAGTCCTATACAGGAGCACATGCCACAGAGCAGAGTGAGATGCTGGTCCCTTTACTTCACAAAAAGCCATTCTAGGACAAAGAGTCTCTTCTGAGTTACCAGTTGTTGAAATTCTAGGCAATGGTAACCTTGACAAAAATAATTTATAAATGTCACCTTACAGACATTGGTGGCCTTGTATTTCTTTATTGAGAAGACATTCTGTCCCTTGAAGTATACCTGCTCAGAGGTTGAATACCTTCTCTGTGACTTTCTTAATTGATGAAATCAAAACATAAGCCATGCATTCCTAAACCTTGTCTCCTTGCCATTATATGATCAGTCCTGCTAACATCTCAACCTTTCTTTAGCTGAGGGTCCCTGAAAATTTCATTTGCTTTAAAAAAACATACTAATTGAATTTTTGCAAATTTCATACAATGTTTCAATCATATTTAGACCCCTCCCATAAATACACATCTCTTAATGCCCTCCACCTTATTTCATGTACTTTTTCATACATTTTAAGGTTTATAATGTCAAATTTGTGTTCCCAAATGTCCTTCAGAGTAGATCTATCCACTGGTACCTGGTTAGCCTATCTAATACCAGACTTACAGAAAACTGATTCACTCTTGCAGTAGTTATTGGTTGCTAATAATTCCTCAGCTAAGGTGGTGACTTCTTCCTCACCTCCCCAATTCTATGCTGGGATTTTGTCTGGCTTGAGGTTACCTGAATCATGTGCATATTTTCACCATTACTGTAATTTTATATCAGTAACTTCTCAGCTGTCTGGAAAATGCTTTTATCTTGTGGTCATCCACCACCACTGACTCTTACAAACTTTTTGACCTTTTCAGCAATGACCCATGAGCCTTGGGTGGCAGTAGCTTGATATCAGTAGCCTATTCAGGGATAAGCATTCCAGACTCTTATTCTCTGCACTTTGGCCAGTTATGGCTCTCTGGATTAATCACAATTTGCAGCAGGAGGAAGCTTCTCTAGTGAGAGGTGAAAGATGCATTAATAATCTGTCTTTGTTCCATGATGCCCCTGGGTCTTACATATAGAGGGTGCATTGTAGTTGTGTAACTGAGGACTGGGCTTCTCACAGACACTTTCTATGTTTGACCAGTTGTAGAACTTCATAATAATTTCCAACTTTCCAAAAAGTAGTTTCTTTGATGAGTGGTGAGAGGACGTGTCTATAGATATAAGAATATGGATTTAGAATATAGTAAGAAATTATATTAGCTTGGGATGTGACAAAAGTAGGTTTTACTCCAGGATCTATGCCATCTCCAGTCATCTCCAGCTATGTTTACACTACCACACATGACATTCTTCCCGTTTAGCAGGCCTTAAATCCAATTAGACAGCTGTTGATTACTCCCAAGGTAAAAGTGCCACTGCTTCATAAATAGAGATTATTTGTGGGGCCAATAATTGTTGTGATTAAAAGAATTTACAGCTGGATGAGACTATTGATTGGTTTCTTCCTGTGGCAGTTTGTATAGCATCTTCTGATACTCTGGGAGCTAGTCTTCAGAAAGGAGGCTTCCAAGTAAGTTCCAGCATGATTGTTCCAAGTTCAGTTTCCTGTCTTCAGTAATACAACCTTGCTTCAAGTTCTCAGAAGTAATCAAAGACTGTGGAAACAGTTTATGTCATGTGGGTTATTTGGGATTATCTTGGAATAACCTAACAAACAAAAAAACTGGAAAGGAGGTTTCTTCTGCCTGGCACTGTTTTGTGGTTGTTGTTGTTGTTGTTATATAGCCTTCATATAAATATTTATATATATACATATATATTATGTATATTTTAAAAAGTTATGAGTTACTGACCAGCTGTCTAGAAAACTCTATTCCCTTGTGGTCATCTACTACCTCTGGCTCTTAAAATCTCTCTGTCTCCTCTTCTGCAATGATCCCTGAGCCTTGGGAGGCAGAAATGTCTTTTTTCTGGGATAGTACTCTGCAGCCTCTTGTTCTCTGTACATTGGCCAGTTGTGGCTTTGTCTGTTAATCACCATTTACTTCATAAGGAAACTTCTCTGGTGTGAATTGACAGATGCATTAATCTAGGGCTATAACAATAAGTCATTAGAAGTCAGTTTAAATACTGCAACTATTTAGTAGAAAACTGATATTACGCTCACCCCTGTAGCTGTGACTAGCCTCCATTTTGTAAGCCCATTATCAATGTTAAGAATGGGCTTCATCCTATGAAGCCAAACTTAAATACAATTAGAGAGTGGTTGGTTACTCCCATAGTATTCATGCCTTATTGCGCCAGTGGGCATATCTTGCCAGGCCAGTTTTTGTAGTTCACAGATTCAGAGCTGGGTAAGGTTGATGACTATTGTTTCCTTCTGGAAGCATGCATACCTAATCTTCTAGCACTACAAAAGCTAGACTGTAGAAATGAAGCTCTGAAGTGACTAACAGCTTGATTTCTCCTTTTTTGTCCCACAGCTCATGAATGTCGTATCTTCAGTAATAGGGTCTTTACTGTGGAGTTCTGATAGGCAACCAAGAGTAGGACCAATAGCTTCTATTGTTTCAGGGTCTATGGGACCCTTGGTCAACAACTTCTAGAGGGTGTTCATTTCTGTCATTGAGGTTTTATCTTGTTGGCCTATGATGTCTAGAAGGGGAAATGATCCCATTATTAGGTATCCTTTTTACTTCTTTTATAATGTATATGCATATATTTTAAGATTGTGGTGTAGTGGTAGGTTTCCAGATGACCTTTAAAGACCTTTAGTGTTACTTATCCCTCCCCATATACCCTCTTCTGCCCTGCTCTTCCATTTACCACTCCATTTAACACTTCCTAATCTAATGTTCCCCTTTTCTGCTTCATATTACTGCATTCTACTCCTTCCCAAGATGCCAAACTCCCCTGCATGTCTATTTATTACATGGCTTGTTTTTGGATTTTCAAATTGATACATGCTTATCTAAGATTTCAAAACTAGCATCCAGCTATGAAAGAATACATGTGACATTTGTCTTTCTGTGTGTGAGTTACCTCACTCAAGATGACTGTTTCCTAATATATATAGTTACCTGTGAATTTCATAATTTCATTTTTAAAACCTGAATATTATCCCATTTTGTATATGTACCATAACTTCATTATCCATTCATCAGTTGATCTAGGTTATTTCCAACTTCTATTTTATTTTTATTTTTTATTTTTTCTGGTCTTTTTGAAACAGGGTTTTCCAGTAGCTCCAGCTGCCCAGAACTCAGTCTGTACACCAGCCTGGCCTCGAACTCACAGAGGATCCACCTGCCTCTGCCTCCCGAGTGCTGGGATTAAAAGCGTATACCACCATGCCCAGCTCAACTTCTATCTATTATGAAAAGGATACCACTAAACATGGATGAACAGATATTTCTAGGCTATTATATAGTCTTTGGGTTATATCCCCAAGAGCTGTATGAGTAGATCATATGGTAGATCAATTTCAAGATTTTTGGGTCTCTCCCAACTGATTTGAACAGTGGCTATACCAGTTTGCACTGCCACCAGCAGTGGATAAGAGTTACCCTTTCTCAACAACCTCATCTTTGAAGTAAGAGGAAATCTCAAAGTGATTTTACTCTGCATTTCCGTGATGGACAAAAGTGTTGATCAATTTTAAAATATTTTAATTGATTTTTGTGTATTTCATACAGAACATCATCATCTTTATATCCCCTTCCCCATTGGTCCTCTCCCATTGTCTCCCCCCTCAGAATTCATATATTCTGTCATTTGTGTTAAGATGTATCATTTCAAGTTAATGTCCTCAGATGTCCCTCAGTACAAGTTCATCCACTGAGGCCTACTCAGCCTATCTAGAGTCCCTCCTTTTAAGAAGATCAGCTCTTCCTCATCCAGCCATAATCAGCTGCCAATAATTCTCCAATTAAGGTTGGCACCCTCTGTCCATTTCCACAGTTCTGTGCTGAGTATTTGTCTGCTTGAGTTTGCATGGGTCTTGTGCATGCTGACACCAATGCTGTAGGTTCATATGTGAGGGGTCTGTGGAGCCTGTAGTACTTTGTTTGTATATGGCCATGCACCTCTTCCCTGGCTCTTACAATCTTTCTACCTCCTCTTCCACAATAGTCCCTGAACCCTGGGTGGGTGGATTTTAATATAAGAGTCCTATCCAAGGACCCACACTCTTATTCTCTACATTCTGGCTATTTGTGACCTTTTGTGTTCCTGGCCCTCTGTTGCATCAGGAAATGTCATTGATGAGAATTGAAAGGTCCATTAGTGTTCTCTTCATCCCTTGTTCTGTGTTCCAAAAGCCTTAGATGTAAAAGTTGCATTGTAGATGTGTGACAGACTGGGAAATTCACAGGCAATCTCAGTGACCAGTTGTGGAACTCTGTTGAAAAAGAAGCTTCTTTGATGGATTGTGCCTAAGATACTCATCTCTAAATTTAAAGATTCATATTTTGCATATTCTAAGAAATTACATTTGTCTAGGGTATGACAGCTTTGGGGTTTTCTCTAAGATATATGACCTCTCCAGTGATGTGTATTTGGCTAGGCTTACAGTACCACACATGAGTCTCCTCCCACTGAGTGGGCTTTAAGTCCAATTAGGTAACTGTTGATTACCGCCAAGATAGAAGTGCCACTACTGCACCAATGTCATTTGATGTGCTGGTCATTGATGTGGTTTTTAGGCCTTGAAGCTGGGATTGGACCATTGATTGATGTTTATCTTACCAGCTTGTCTAATGCTCTCCAAAGCTTATGAGAGCTAGCCTTTAGGGGAGGTGGCTTCCAGTCAGTTCCAGCTCCATCCAACGTATGTCCTGTCTTTAGCAATAGGGTCTTACCTTCAAGTTCGGGGAAGCAATCAAGGGCTGTGGCAATAGCTTTTGTAATTTTAAGCATCTCTTAGACTATCCTGGCCAACAACTCAAAGGATTGTTTCTCCTATCTGGCCGTGTTTCTTCTTGTGTAGCCTTCAGCTACACACATAGACTCATGTAGAGATATTATTTGTGTAATTTTTCAAACTAATATGATTCCCTGTTTTTTACACTAGCTAGGTATCATTTATCTCTCTTCAATTTCTCCCTGTCTCACTCCTCCTCCATGCTCTCCCCATTTAAAGTATCACCATTTTGCTGATTTCTCCCTCGATAATACCAGACTCCTATGGTTCCACCTCTCTTGAGCTCCTTCTTCCCCTTTATCCCCATAGTTCCTTGTATAGTCCTCCCTCTCCCCCTCCCATTTAACTACTTCCATTTTACACATTTCTCCCTTAGTAACACCTGTTTCCTACTGTTCTTCTGTCTTGGGTTCCTTCTTTCCCTTTATCTCCCTAGCAACTGTCCATTTTCCTAGTTCCTGCAGTTACATCAGGATATATAATCACATATAAGGATTTGATGCAAGGATCCACAAATGAGGGAGAATGTATACCTTTTTTTTTTCTGAGTCTGTGTTACTTCACTTAGTATAATAGCTTTTAGTTCCATCCATTTACCTGCAAGTTTCATTATTTTATCTTTACCGTTGATAGAACTCTATTGTGCAAATGTACCACATTTTTGTTATCTGCTCGTCAGTTGAAGGACATTTAGATTGCTTCCATTTCTTAGCGATTGTGAAAAGAGCAGGAACAAACATTGTTGTATAAGTATCTCTGCAATAGGATAAGTCCTTTGGGTATATACCTACAAGTGGTATAACTGAGTCATATAGTGTCAATCATTTTTTAAAATGTTTCTCAGCCATTTCATCTCATCTTTAGAGAACTTCCTGTTCAGCTCCTTGCTGCACTTCTTAATACAAAGAGGCATTCAAATCAAATTTTAAAGCATCAACTTAAAGTGGTATAAAGATCGAGGAGAGAAAATGCTTAAGTGATGTGAAAAACTGTAGGGAAATGTAGTAGTTCAAAGCCTACAGAAAAATAGAAATACATTGAGTTTGTATTTGGGTAGAATGCCCATTTTCACAATATTAATCCTATTGAACCATCAGAATTCCAACATAATTCTTCACAGAAACTGAAAAACTAACCTTAAAATCCATATGCAAATGCACATATATTCGTTTTTAAATTCAGTTTTTTAGCCTTACCCTCTGTCAGAGGTATAGTTCATGAAGATGCTTTCCTATTCTGTAGGTTGCCTCTTTACTGGACTGACTGGTGGTGTCCTTTGATGTAGAGAAACTTTTTAGCTTTATGTGTTCCCTTTTGTCAATTGTTGGAGTTAATAACTGCACTATAGGAGTCCTGTTCAGAATACTCTTTACAGTGCCTATAAGGTCCAATGTATTTTCTTCTTTCTCATTTATCTGATTCAGGGTTTTGGGTCTTACACTGAGATTCTTGATCCATTTGGAGTTAAGAGGTAGTAAGTGGGGTCTAGTTTAATTTTTTTACATTCCTTTGTCCAGTTTAATCAGTTACATTTGTTGAGCATGCTGTCTTTTCTCCAGTGTGTAGTTTAGGCTCCTCTGTCAAATTTTGGGTGTTTGTAAATGTGTGAATTTAAATCAGTGTTCTCAATTCTATTCCACTGATCAGTCTGTCTGATTTTATGCCAGTACCATACTGTTTTTGTTACTAGAGCTCTGTAATAGAATTTGATATCAGGAATGGCAATGCCTCTAGTAGTTCTTTTACCGTACAAAATTTTTGTCTACCTTGTATTTGTATGTGTGTGTGTGTGTGTGTGTGTGTGTGTTTCCATATGAAATCTGAGATTAGTTTTTCAATTTCTGTGAAGAATTCTGTTGCAATTCTAATGGGTCAGTAGGATTAATATTGTGAAAATGGGCATTCTACCAAAACACATTCAATATATTTCTATTTTTCTGTAGGCTTTTGAACTATTACATTTCCTTATCATGTTTCACATCATTTAAGCATTATTTTTCTCTCTTCTTTATACCTTTTTTAAAAATATTTTATTATTTTTATTTTATGTATATGAGTGTTGCCTGCATGTAGGTAAGTGCACCTGTGTCATGCAATGCCTGCAGAGGGAAGAAGAGGCCATCGGAACCCTGGAACTGGAGTTACAGCTGATTATGGCTGTGATGTGGGTGCTGAAACCTGAACTTGGATCCTCTGAACCAACTCTTTAGTCCCCTACCCTCACCCTTTCTTTTTGAGACAGGGTGAAGAAGAGGCCATCGGAACCCTGGAACTGGAGATACAGACAGGTCTTAGCTGACATATGGTTGCTGGGATTTGAACCCAGGTCTTCTGCAAGAAGAACTAGTATTCTTAACCACTGAGCCATCTCTCTAGCCCCCTTTTGTTTTACCTTTTAAGATCAATTTTTTTTTGTTTGATTTGACTGACTCTGAAATCCTCAAAGTATTTTACACATTTACCATAGAACTGAAACTACCAAAATAAATGAACAAAAAAATCATGGTTGGAGAAAAATTCCATTGACTAATGTGTTTATTTATATGTGGATATATAATTCTAATTTATAGTCAGGTATTTCCATATCTATTCATAACTTCTAAGAATCGACATGGCAGGGTTCAAACTCACTTTTGTAAGAAAAAATTATTAACTAAAATATGTGGGTACGTACTAATATATAAAAGCATATCATAAAAAATCATAATTCAACTTGTGTCTTTTGACATAATGGTAAGGTTTTTTGGCCCATTATTTCAAAAATCAGCAAAGTATTTAAATAAATATGATTACTCTAATAAACAAATATCACCTCATACTGTCTAGTTTACAAAAGTACCAGTCTGCTCCCTCAGGCTTATCCCTGGCAAAGCTAGAGTAGCAGCTCCATCCTTCACACAACTATAGAGGACATCTGTCAAGTAGCCATCAACTTGGTCATCATAGATTATCATCATGAAGTACTTCTGTACTGTCTGCTCTTAATTCTGGCTTTTGTTGCTCCTTGTCAAATTGTTGGTTGCATTTCGCTATTTGCATGATTATGAAGACTTTGTCAAGTGACAGACACATTCATTAAAGGTGCTGAATACTTGCATATTCTGAAATGTGCTTGGAAATGTAAAATGTCATGTTTCTGTCCTCTGTTGGGTCAAACTTACACTTGAGAAGCTGAGCCATGCCACTTATTTCCCTGGCTCTTAAAGAGTAAGTTCCAGATACAAACACTGATTTACGTCCTACAGCTCCTCTTTGCATGGGACTCAGTCACCACCCATAGTGGGGAGTTAGAGGATAACCTTACTCATTCCTGCAGTCCTGTGTAATCATTCTTTCTTTTCTTCTAAGAATTTTTCAGACGTCCTACTCTTCATGCTGTCTCATAGTGTATGGGCAGCTCCTCTTCTCCATGCTAACCAACCCACAGCATTCGATTAGCCCATCACTGAGTAGAAATATCCCATACAAACACACACGTACTTTAGTCTCAGGACCATCCTGCAACTATGTGCTTTCCAGGAGGTCAGAACCACCAAGATGTTTGCTCACCAATTTATTTTAATTCTTTTTTTCTGCAACAGACTTGCATCAAGTTGCTAACTCCTGCTCTTAACAGAATTTTTTGAACATTCTGTTTATTTTCCTAATCACTAGTTTTCTTTAGTTAACAACATGCTCATGTCTTCCTGCACAAGCCTACAGGACCAGTAGCCACACACCAAAAACTATTCCACAAATATTTAATGAACACTGTGTAATCTCATTGTTGAAAAGTTGCCATAAAGTGGGTCTGGAGGCTTGTAAGCACTTGGTGCTCCAACAGTCTCAGAGTGGAACATGAGGTCAGTGAGAACTGCTCAGGATGAAAGAATAATCTTCAAAAGGAATGGGCCACTGCATTAGGAAAAAAAAAATCTCAGGGGAATTTTTCAATGTTCAGAGGCTGGTTTTAGAGCAAGAACAGCTTGAGATCTAGTCCAGATGCACAGAGTATTCTCTGGATCTCAACAGGAAACCATCAGAGTTTATTGTGAAAGTTTTAGAGGACAAGCACTTTAACAACTTCAAAACACCAAACCCAATCTTATTACTGAGGAACTCAGGGATGCCCATTAAAAATATGAGGATTATATTTCAGCAAAATAAAGAAAAAATATCTGTGAAATGGAAAGCTTTTCTGAATGTGATTTTCCATTTTTAAGGTGATAATACCAAATTTTAGCAAGGCATATTCTACATTTGGAATCAATAGTTTAATAAATGCCAATCAATCATATGTTAGAGGTTTATTTTTTATTTGACTTCTAGATTAAAGGCATTTTTTAAGTAAATGGAGTTGTCCTAAAATGAGAAGATGTTGCCAGTTGAAACTGAAATATTTCCTAATGATCTTTCTTCACATTCCTGTATTAGAAAATTGCCTTTAATAAGCATTCAGAGTAATGATTATTTTATTGTAATAGAATTCATAAAAGGGAAGAGTTTTCAATTAAGATGGAAAGGTCATTTTATCAGCCTGTTCTCTGAACTAAACAATGACCATTTTCAGGAGTTCACCTGTGTCTGAATGCAATAATAGAATATCACTGCTGCACTTATTGATAGTTTATTTCCCCTCATAGAAAGGAGGAATGAGGATGGTCATAGTATCTGAATATCCAGCCACTCTTTCCAATCCATTGTGGGCTCTTCTGCCCTAATTATTCTGCCTTGTGGAAGAGCTAGAATGTATAGACAGAAAAATACTTAGTAGGGTGGGGGATCCATTTATCTGATTATACAGAAGCCGTCATCCATGCTGGGAGAGGACTTTCCAGTTCGGCCTTTGAAGAAATTACCCACACTTCTGTAAATAACATCTCATTTATGCTTTGTAAGCCCCCCCAAAAAATAAACTCACTGGTTCCCCAGGATGAACTTTGGTGGAATTTTACCTTGGATTGTCATTGAGATAAAGGGAAGATGAGGTGACACTATATATATATCCCAGAGAAAGAGCTTTAATCACAAAGACAAATGTGGGTGAATGTAAAGATTATTAAACACTTGAAAGTTTAACGCACAAGAACATTTTATTTCTTTCAAATTCCACTAATTATCCACAGTTCCTGAGTACAGTTTTGTTGTGGAAAATCTTGTGACTGATTTTACCTTTTGCCTTACATACCTATCATGCTGGAATGCATTGCTTCTAATGGGACATCTGGCCCACTAAAGTGTAATAGAATACTAGTCTGCCATGCTAATAAGGGATCCCATATGCTGTGTTGTGATTGGACTATTACCCTTATATAAGCCCATACTTTCTTGCAATAAAGCAGACCTGTGTCACTGAACCTGGTCTCCTGTACCTGAATGCAGCGGTACTGGCGCAGACTCCTTACCAGCCCTGGGATCGAGACCAGATGACTGATCAGAGGAACTAAGAGAGCAGGAGAGCAGCCATAGCTGGAGGAGAGCAGCCACAGCCGGCGACCACACCTGATGCCCAAATGTGAAGCTGGGATCCCCTCCCCACAGAGCTGTAACACTCTGAGCTGCAACACCTTGGGCTCTGCTTTTTCTTCTGGCTTGCGATCTCTTCGGTCAGGCGTGCCACTCCTGTCTTCACTGATCATCTCCTTGAAAGATTCCTGAGTTCCTTTGGGTACATCTTTCAGGGTGAGTGACCTCCGATATGGGGAATAGTCACCCAGCTGCTGCCAGCCCCTGTGCTGCTGCACTGGTTTCTCTCCTCAGGAGTAGGCAAATTAGGGTAACAGAAAAGGATGTAACTAAGATTTTAGATGAAGTACTAGCTCTTGCCCCCTGGTTTACAGATTCTTGTTGCTGGGATCCTGAACAATAGACTTGCATTTTATTCTTGGCTCGGCGTAGAGAAGTCAGGGAGGGACGCCCACAGTCTGGGCTGTTCTACCCTGTTGTGACTGTCATTCTGCCCCCCCTTTGGGGAGTTCTCCCCAAAGCCCCTGAACAGGGCAATCTCCTATTAAAGGAGCTAGATGAGCAAATACAACAACAAGGCACTGGGGACGGCCTGTCCCAGGCATTTCCAGTTAAAACTAATGGATTCTTGTTCTGATGAAACTATGACTGTTAATGATGATATATAAGGAATTGGGTTTTGAGAGCGCCATTGATGGAAAACAGGAAGTTAGGGCAGCTTCTGCTCTGCCATTACAGGGTGATGGCTACCCACCACCATTTTGTATTAGCTTTGATGGAAAACAGGAAGTTAAGGCAGCCTCTGCTCCTCCATTACCCGGCAATGGCTACTTTCCACCATCTTGCACTAGCTTTAAGGAAGTTCCCTTCCAGTCTATCAGGAAGTCAAGATCACCTCTGCCCCACCATTACAGGTCAGTGGCTACCCTCTGCCATCTTGTATTGGCTTTGATAAAAAGCAGGATGTTAACGCAGCCTCCACTCTGCCATTACAGGGCGATGGCTACTTTCCACCATCTTACACTAGCTTTAAGGAAGATCCCCCCCAGTCCATCTACCCCTCCCTTCCAGAGCCACCTATTTCTCCCTTCCAGAGGAGGACTGGAAGCCCCTCCTACCTAGGCCTCTGTTCTATGATACAACGGGAGATTTTCTACAGTTCTTCCCAGTTACTGTCAATCAGGCACTGGAAGCCCCTCAAGCCTAGGCCTTCTTCTATGATACAATGGGAGATTTTCCACAGTTCCTCCCAGTTACTGTCAATCAGGGACAACAGAACACCAATGTCTGGAATCCATATTCTCATGATACCTTAAGGAAGCTGTGTAAGGCAGCAATTGAGGATGGCATTCACATGCCCTGGTTTGGTCAGTTATTAGATACAATTAGTCATTCAGCCAGTACTCCCCTATGACTGGCAGAATATTGCCCGTGCCTGCTTACAGGGAGGTGATTTCCTTTTATGGAAAGCTGCTTACCAAGATGAATGTGAATGACAGGCAGAGCGCAATAGAAATGCCAACGTCCACAACATTGGAATTGATGTTCTAGTAGGACACAGCAATTTTGAGAGCCCCCAAGCTCAGGCACAGGGACCTCCCCACTACTTTGGACAAGTATGGCTTTGCTCGCTTCCTGCTTTTTGAAGTACGCCGACAAGCGGCGATACCAAATTAACAAAATTAATACAAAAACCAGGAAAGTCTTTCTCTGATTTTGTTGAGAGATGCCAACAAAATATAAATAGAAAGATCATTCATCAGGGAGCTGCCAATGCCTTGCTCAAGGATCTTCTTTATGAAGGCTGCTCTACAGAGTGTCGCCTTGCCATAGGACCCGTTAGACACAAGGATGTCTGTGAATGGATTCTGGCCTGCTGAGATGTGGGAACTGCTTGGGCCCATGCTGCTGCCCTTGCTGAAGCACTGACTGCTCATCAGCTGCAGGCCAATATGGACAAAAGCAAATGTCGGGCTTGTGGGGGTGGGGCCATTGGTCACATTCCTGTCCTAATAAGATTATGAAAGAGGCCAAGAGGAGCCAGGTTCCCCCTTCAAAATGCCTGAGATGCTGCAAAGGCTTTCATTGGGCAAGAGAATGCAGGTCTAAGGTGGATGCAGATGGTAAACCCATACAAAAGATGCCTTTAAACAGGCAACAAGGCACCTCTCAGCCTGGCAGACTGGCTAAGATCAAGAAAACAAATGATACCAAATGTTGGAGGGGATGGCAAGAGAACAGGTCTAAGGTGGATGCAGATGGTAAACCCATACAAAAGATGCCTTTAAACAGGCAACAAGGCACCTCTCAGCCTGGCACAGTGGCTAAGATCAAGAAAACAAATGATACCAAATGTTGGAGGGGATGTGGGGAAAGGGGAACACTCATCCACTGCTGGTGGGGCTGCAAACTGGTTCAGCCCCTATGGAAAGCAGTGTGGAGAACTCTGAAAAAACTAGAAATGAACCTACCATTTGACCCAGTTATACCACTCCTTGGCATATACCCAAAGAACTCGTCCTATTGCAGAGACACTTGTACATCCATGTTTGTTGCTGCTCTTTTCACAATAGCTAAGAGATGGAAGCAACCTAGGTGTCCCTCAATTGATGAGTGGGTAATGAAAATGTGGTTCATATATACAATGGAGTTTTACTCAGCAGTAAAGAAAGATGAAATCATGAAATTTGCAGGTAAATGGATGGAACTAGAATCTGTTATACTAAGTGAAGTAACACAATCTCAGAAAAAAAATCGACATATGTTCTCCCTCATATGTGGATCCTAGGATCAGACTCTGATAAGTGAGTACATCACCTGATGTTAACTATAGGAACCAGTAATATGGAAGGGAACCAGGGAGGTATATGGAAAGAAGGAACCCAAGAGAGAATAATAGTAGGAGAAAGGTGTTATTAGGGAGAAATATGTAAAAAGGGGGTAGTTAAAGGGGAGGGGGAAGGAGAACTACACAAAGAACTATGGGAATAAAGGGGGTAAAATTCTCCAAATACACAGGA
>NW_008343971.1:464513-484342 GCF_000622305.1 Nannospalax galili
CCCCAATTCTATCCAAAGGAATACTGACAATGGATTGCTGTAGATGAGGAACAGCTGATCCTCCTGGAACAGGGACCTCTGGCTGACTAGATTTATCAGAAGGACAGATGGGGGCAATAGATGGGGGTCCTGACAACACAGTGGACATTGGCAGGGATGACAGAGTATGGAGGCTCTAGAGGGAGAAGAAGGCTGTTTATCTGACGAGTTTATATTCATACTCAGATGCCACGGAACTCAGAAAGTAAGTGACTGTGACCAGTAATAGTCATATATATAGAGATTAGAAATGCATGTGAAAACGTCTCAATGTCAGTTGCCTTAAAATGAATTTTTCTGTATGAAACTGTATTTTAACAACGAAGTGGAGATCTTTTCTAAACATTAAAACCTCATTTAATTTTATGTCTTGTAGAGTTTATAATCAGTAAAAGATTGTACAAGCGTAATAATTCCTCTGTAAACCTAAAAATGTACACCCAATTTTGAAAGAGATGTACCCTAGCTCAGAAAAATGTTATTGAATAGGTTAATGCTGTTGTAATGAAATGCTTCTTTTAATTAAAAAAAAAAAAAAAGAGAGAGAGAGGAAGTAAGGGAATACACCCCCAACGTCCAATGGATGATACCTATTGATTTGCATAAGCCTAGGATGCAACTTTCCCCAGATGGCCATAGCATGGTCCCTAGTTGGGACCATTACAACCCTCCGGAATGCTCCCTAGAGGCCTTGGCCCCAACAAGACAGGCACAGTCCATAATGCTGGGTGACCCTTGAAGTGGCGACAACAATGCTGAGACAAACAACCTCGAATCACACTGGTTGGCATGGAGTTGGCCCAGCCTGCTTTAGAGAGAACTTGCCATCTTGAAGGATGGGGCCCACAATAGGGATCAACCTGTTGCCTATGCCACCACATACAGCCCCTGGAATGATATCAGAATATATTCTGAACTGTGCCTCACTCTTAAAAATGAATAATAGGGGGAGATGTTGTGGAAAATCTTGTGACTGATTTTGCCTTTTGCCTTACATACCTATCATGCTGGAATGCATTGCTTCTAATGGGGCATTTGGCCTGCTAGAGTGTAATAGGATACTAGTGTGCTATTCTAATAAGGGATCCCATATACTATGTTGTGATTGGACTATTACCCTTCTATAAGCCTGTACTTTCTTGCAATAAAGCAGATCTGTGTCATTGAACCTGGTCTTCTGCACCTGAATGTGGTGACAATGGCACAGACTCCTTACCAGCCCTGGGGTCCAGACCGGACAACTGATCAGAGGAACTAAGAGAGCAAGAGAGTGGCCATAGCCAGAGGAGAGCAGCCACAGTTGGCAACCACACAGTTTCGTTGCAGGTCTTCTTCCCATTTTGGTTGACTTGACTGGACTTTCATGTACAGTCCTAATATACTGGTTTTTTGTTTGTTTGTTTGTATTTATCTCCTATCTTCCTTGACATCATGTCATTCCATTATTATTTTTGTGATGTCGTCTTTGTCCCTTTCTGCCCCCATTTCTTTTCTTTGGAGATAAGTTCAGTCTTCAATTTCTCTTCATCTTGTATTCATGTTTATTACATACACTCAAATTGCCATGGATTCTTGTCATATTTGTGCTCCAAACCTTCATTTTTAATCATTCAATATATTTGACTTTTTCATGGGAGTCATGGTGTCTTACAGAATACTTCTAGATGAAATATTCCTCTCTGATGAGACGTCCTCCAATTCCTCCTGTTTCAAACAAGAACAATTTAGCTGACTAAATGACTTAGTGGGTAAAGGACCTTGTTGAAAACTCTGATGAATTTATTTCAATCTACCAGGAACCTACGTATTGGAAGGAGAGAAAGAACTCCCCCAAGTTGACCTCTGATGTACATATGTGTGCTGTGGCATGTGTTTGTATGCTGGAAATACATATACAGTAGATAAATGGATTAAGTTTTTAATAAAGAATAATTTGTATTTTTTACTTCATTGTACATGTCACAGTGTGCTATAAAAATTTGATTTACAAGCATTGACTGCTAAGAAGTTACATAAATTGTCCAAAGTTTCTGCTGAGATATGGTAATTCATTATTTGCATGATACTGAAGGGTCAAAAACTTCATGATTTGTACACTGTGAGGTAGTCATCCACTCTGACCTCATGGTCTGATCCATTATAATAAAATTTACAAAATGAGCCAATGAGACCACCTATCCCTTAGCGACCATTGACAGTTAATGGCTGTTGAAGGAAAAGTGTCAATTTCTTCTGTGGTGCAGCCACTGAAAAACTCCTACTCCAGTCCCTCCCACTCATGTCTGAGCAAGAAACGCTAATTAAATTTAGCGGGTCACATACAAAAAGAAGGCATGAACATAGGAGGGGGACCTGTTCCGAAGAAAAATGAGAGAGGGCGATGGCGTTGAAAATGACTAAAATTCATCATAGAAATGTGTAAAATTGTTAAAAAATGAAATGAAGAAAGATCTGTGAACCTCAGAGGACTACTTTATATATCTATACAAATAACCTTAAGAAATGAAGTACTAGTCTTCACTGATAAGGGCATTCTACTTGATTGAGATCAATTGAATTTGGAGGTTGTATTAGTTACTTTTCTCTTTGACATGACAAAATACCTGGCAAAAGTTGCACTGTTTAAGAAGGGTTGATATTAGCTCACACTTCGAAGGTTCATTTCGTCCTGGGAAAAATATATTATCAGAAGCTGGAGATAGCTGGCCACATGTTCTTTACCATCAGGAAGCAGAGTGAGATGAATGCTAGGGCTCGGCTAGCTTTATGTTTTTAATTCAGTCTGTTCTAGTTTGTTTCCCCATTGCTGTGACAAAACACTCTAACCACTACCAACTTCGGGAGGAAAGGGTTTATTCAGCTTACATCTCCTGAGTCACAGCTCCTCAGGGCACACAAGGTAGGAAATCACAGCAGGAACCTGGAGGCATGAGCTGGAGTACAGGCCATGGAGGAATGCTGCTTGCTGGCTTGCTCCCTTGGTCCCAGCTCAGCCTGCTTTCTTATACAATACAGAACAACCTGCCTAGGGGTGGCCTCACCAACACTGGGCTAGGCCCTCCCACATCATTCAGTAATCAAGAAGATGCCCCACAGACATAGCCATAGGGCAGTCCAATGGAGGTACCCAATTGAGGGTCCCTCTACCCAGGTGTGTCAAGTTGACAATTAAAACTATCCAGCACAGAGTCCAAGACCCCGGCAGTAGGCAGTAGAATGACGCTTCCCACAGTCAGGTTGAATCTTCCATATCAATTAAACCCATATAGAGATTTGTCTCACATGATTCTAGACACTGTGAATTTGTTGAGCAATATTCACCATGACAGAGGTCAAATTATAGCCAGAAATATAATCAAATATGTAAACATAAAATTTTGTCCTGAGTCCTGTGTAAATGCCTCTATCCATTAAGATCCATGACAATGTTTTGGTTTTTTGGTATTGTCTGATTTTATATCCCTCCTTGAAAAATCACATTTTCAAAGTATTTACTTATTTGTTACTTTTCTCTTAAAATGGTTAATATGAAGTATTGTGTTGAAACACATCTTTAAGAAGAACTTTAATATGCATAGTTTGCTCTTTTCTATAGCTGCTTTTACGTTAAAACTTGGAAGATAATCTATTTTTCTTATTTTTGAGTGAAGCCAGAGGAATTGAAGGAGACACACAAGATTCAAATACTGTCATTCTGGTATTTTCCTTACCTGGGTACCTCTTGATCAATAAGCATAACATTGTGAAAACAGTTGAAAATCAACAAACATAAGCACAAAGTATTTTTAATGAATTAAACATTTTTACATAATAAAAAACCCTAAAGAGTAAACTGATAATAGCGATAATGAGATAATTATGGTTCTACATGTACCTATTTCTATGAATATTTTGTTCATATTTGGTGTTTGAGAGTAATTTTCTTATTTGTACACAAACGTGGAACAAGAAATTTAATAGAAAATCTGTTAACTTAGAGATAAGTTGTATTGGTAAGATGTTTTCCTTGGCAGATGATTAAGAAAGCATAAAAGAAATATGTTTAAAATTTTTATTAAGCTTTTGTAAGTTCATACAATAGTTCTTAATCGAATTTAGACCCCCTCTCCCACCCATACCTCCCCCATCTCCCCACTGAACCACATGTGTTCCATCGTACATGTTAAGTCTTATCCAGTGAAGTATTTGTAGCCAGATGTCCTTCAGTGTAAATTTGTCCACTGGGCTCAAGTCAGACCATCTAGAGATCATATGTAAGGCATGCTGTCCCTCACCCAGTAGTATTCAGTCTGCAATAGTCCTCAGTCAAGGGCCCAGCCACTCCTACTTCTCTCCTCCCCTCTGGGCCCTTATTTAATTCAGCTGGCATGGGTCTTGTGCTCAATGCCACCTTTGCCACAAGTTCACATGTGCAAGTTTCCAGTGGCCTGAAAGCCTCTGCTTCACTGTGTTCATGAACCAACCCCAGCTCTTACAATCTTTCTTCCCCCCCTCCACAAAATTCCCTGAGGTGTGTGTGGATGGGATTCAATATAGGAGTCATATTCAAGGATAAACACACTACCATCTCTTATTCTTTATGGCTTCGCCAGTTGTGACCTTCTGTGTGCATTGCACTTTGTTGTATAAGGAAGCTTTACTGTTCAGAGTTAAATGATTCATTAGATTTCGCTCTACCCTTTGCTCCACTGTGTCCCATGAGCCTTAGTTGTAGAGGTTCAACTGTAGATGTACCATCTAGTACTGGGCATCTCTCAGACATATATTCTCTGTGTCTGATCACTTGTGCAATTCTTTTGTCAGTAATAATCTTGTACTCTTCTCTGTTGTAGCTGTCTTTTCTGCTCCTATAGACTGTCTTTATTCGTGCTTCCCTAAATCAAAATATATAATACTGTCTTAGCAATATTATAGCAATTTCTATATTTCTATTGCAATGTGTTCCATGGAATGTGTAGTCCGTCTGAGAGAATATAAAAACAAATTCATTGATATACCATACTTCTTTGAGTATTAACATACTGTAATAAGAGCAATTTTGTTCATTAATTCCAACATTCATTCATCTATTCATTAATCAGTACTGGGTTTTACCAGAAATATGTGTTCACAAAATGTGTTAAGATACAGAAACCTGTTCCATTCATATATTTACCTGTTTTCAAATACCCATTTTTACATGATGCTGTTTTTCTCTTTAACATGATTATAGTTAGATGTAATGTAGTGAAATATAAAACAACATATAAAGTACGTAAAACTGCAAGCACTGTTTGCTAACAAATTTTTAAATAAGAGTTAAACACGCATATTCACAGAAGTTAGATTTCACTCTGTTTCGGTTCACAAATTTTTTCATTATAATGGAAAGGCAGATGTTATTGCTCAATATATCTTTTTAAACTTGCTTTCAGTCATATGACCATTTGGATAGCTTTATGGTATAGGTAACACTGATATATTTTGGAAGTATTTCTATTTTCAAATGTTCATATTCTGCAACTGAAAATATTCTAACTACACTGTGCAGAAAAGAAAGTCCATATTCTAATTATGAATTTGAAAAGTCAAATTTTGACAAAAAGTTGACACACACTTAAGAAACTCAATAGGTTTAGCATCAGAAAAATGAAACTCTAGATTCTGAAATTTTGTTCTTACTCCAAGTACATGAAAACTTATTTTAGAAATTTGCACATGAGAATTCCTCTGACCCTTCTCTAAAAATAATTGTATACTGCAATAAAAATTAACCATAGTTTCAATTTGTTTTAAAATCATTTGAATTCTAAATGGTAAAATATATAAGCATATCTTAAACAATGACACGAGCACTTAGGAAAATTGGCTTTTGATGATTATTTTTCCACCTGTGATATGTCTTTTACAATGTGGTTGTTCTCTGGACAAATAACCTTGCAAAATACTATAAATCTCTGGGTTATGTGCTCCTCATGTGGCCTGGGCATATGACCTTAAGCCCTCGTGACCCTTCCTTACCCTCCACCCAAATAATATACGAATGTGTGTATACATGCTTTATATAACAAAGCACTACAAACAGCACTTATTGCGAACAATGAGAGAAATTATTTTTAGCCTTGTGTGAGTTATTCTAGGTCTAGGGATAGCAGGGCAAAATTCTTCTGTTACTGGTCTTACTTCCCCATTTCATGCTGGATATACTGTTTCACCAATCCCAAATAAATGTGTGTATATGAAACAGAAATCCAGTATGCCCTAAAACTCCGAACAGTACTATGAAAGGGGTCAAGAGACAATGAAATTCAGTGCATTGCAAAATATAAATTTGGGGTGTACAGAGGATAGCAATTCATTTTGGATTCAGTGCTTGAGGTCCCTCAAAGCAGACTACTTGTATTCCCATTGCATTACTGCAATACAGTGATTTAAAAAAAAAAAAAAAAAGCCTGATAAACCACTCACTCACGATGTCATTTGCAGAATCTGTCATACTAACATGCTTTCATTTATTATTTCATTTTGTTGGTATAATTCTGCCAAAGAAGCTTAACTGGAAACTGCAAATGTAATATTACCAAAAAGCTGTGATTTGAAAATATGAATTTAGGTGGCCCAACTCCCATTGCCTATCATTCTATAATTATATTCTTTCTGAGATGGATACTGTATTGAACTATCTCAGCTAAACTAACCTAAGTTACTCCATTTTGCCCAAAGCAGCCATTTCAGGAGAAGTGCCTTTTATCCTACTTATGAAAGATACCTAGAAGGGAGAAGCAACTTTGAATTCTGAGAAAGAGCCTGACCGCATGTCACAGGGTATTGTAATCTAGGCCAGGCCTGCAGTTGACTAACTGCTTATCTCACTTCTGTAAACATGCTTTGCTTACCCAAGCCCGAGTCCATGCAATAACTGATGGTTGATTGGTAAATTTGAATTTTCTATGTTCAAATTTTGCTATGTTGCATAAACCTGATTGCCCCATCTGTTCTGCTTTCTGTATTCCTATAAATATTCTGGTGACTGGTATTCACTGCTACTTCTATTCCCGACACAGACAGCTCAGTCGACTGTAATTAAACTTTACCTTGCTGCTTTCAATTAAGTGGTATTGGTGATTTTTATTTGGAATCTGGCCTATAACGTGTATCTTCTATTCATTATAATCATTTCTCTAATACAGAAATCATTTACAGGCATCATATTGGATGATGTTCAGAACTCAATAAGATAGATAAAAGAATCAGATATTATTAATTGCAGATATTCTTTTCTCTTTTTCTTTTTTTAATTCCAAAAAAAAGGAAATTTTTAACACACTTTTCCAGAAATGAGTTGAAGCAGGATATACATATATATATGAGATGAAGTTTAAGTGGGGGGAAGAGAGTAAAAAATCAAAGACCAAAGGATTTGTGAACATGGGTTCAATTTTGATGGAATAAGGTTTCTATAAGCTCTCTTCCCTTTTTTTTTTTTTTGGAAAAATCCTCACGAGTTTATTGGGCTTGCTGACAGAACATAGGGTGGATTTTATTTACACAGAAGTGGGTGCTCCCCCACCCATTTACACCTGGACTTGAAAGTCCACACTCAAGTATAGATCCTGTGACTTCCCAAAACTGAATATTATTTTCTTATATCAGTGATTGTTGTGGGGTTCATTCAAAGTGTAATACTGAAGAATTCTCAATTTCTTTTTCAACATTTCTACTAGGTTATAATAGTTCATGATATATTGATTCAAATATACTGCTATCTTTACTTTTAGAATAGATTTTGAAGTAATTGATGCCCATTTCTCAACACATTAGTGACATTAGGCCCCTACTTTGTCATGTAAGATCTAAATGTCACCACTGAAAATTTAATGTTTGCTTAACTTTACGAGATTATAAATATATGATGGAATCAGGGTTGCAAGGAATTTTTAAAATATTTATTTATTTATTTAATGTGAATGAGTAGTTTACCTATATATGTGTAAGAGCACCATGTCACACAGTGCCTTCAGGGGCCAGAAGAGGGCATCAAATTCCTGGGACTGGAGTTATTGACAGTAGTTAGTCATTATGTGGATGCTGGAAACAGAACCTGGGTCCTCTGCAGGAGTAGCCAGTGCTTTTAACTGTTGATCCCCTAAGTTGGAAGGATATTTGAAGTGGTTTCTTCCATCCAATATTTTATTTTTTATTTTTTGAAATATTTTATTTAATATTTTTATTTTATGTGTATGCCTGTATTGCCTGCATGTAGGTAAGTGCACCCGTGTCATGCAATGACTGTGGAGGACAGAAGAGGCTGTCAGACGCCCTGGAATTGGAGTTACGGACAGTTGTTAGATGCCATGTGGGTGCTGGGATTTGAACCCGGGTCTTCTGCAAGAATAGTCAGTGTTCTTATCTGTTGAGCCATCTCTCCAGCCCATCCATCCAATATTTTAATATATTTCACAAACATACACATAAAAATACATAACATCAAATAATGTTTTATTCCATTAAATGATTTGTTCATTGACATCTTAAAAAGAGTGAGATCAGAATTTTAAAAGCCATTCCTTTTTAATACTTAAATCAACACTTAAATTAATATTTATTCTAAAACATCCTAAGCTCAGGCACAGAGTATGCACAGCCTGCAATCTCAGTACTCAGTACACCAAGGCAGGTGAATTGTGAACCTGAGACCAACAGGGAAATTTAGAAAGACCCCATGTCAATAAATAAATAAATGATTAGTAAATAAATATTTAATCCTGTATTTTGTTCAGTGAAATATTTAGTTCTTTAGCCTAGTCATGATGTATGCCAAAAGAGGGGACCTCTGGAGTGTTCCATGGGTGTTTGAAAGAGTACTGTAAAGTGCTAGTGAAAGGCTTTTATTTCATGATATATTTATATCTTAAAATTTAAAAAAAAACATTAAATTTTCAATGGTGATATTAAATCTTACATGACAAAGTGGGGGCCAAATGTCTCTAATGTTTTGAGAAATGAGCATCAATTACTTCAAAAGTTACTCTTAAAGTAAGCATAGCAGTATATTTGAATCAATATATCATGCGCTATTATAACGTAGTAGAAAGGTTGTAAAGAAATTGAGCATTCTTCAGTATTACACTTTGAATGAACCCCATAGCAATAACTATATAAGAAAATAATACCTATAATTAAGAATATTTGATTCTTTTTAACTATCTGTATTTGAAGTAAAGGATGAGAAACACATAGCAGGCTTTCTATGAAGCTTCTCTTTAAAAACTGATCTAGAGTAGGAGACTGGACCTTCTAGGCAAAGAAGGAGGTTGCCATATAACTGGAAGTCAGCTCAAAGTGGGTCTGCAGGCCTCCTTCAGAAGTTGGCATTGCTCCGGTTCTTCTAAACATTCTCACTGAGGGGCTTGGCCTCAGTTCTCAGAGCTACAGTCTTAATCCTCCCTAGGCCTCAGCACCCCAGTGTGGTTATGGTGCTAGGCAAGCACTGAGATTTCACTGCAGAGGTAAAATACAAAGATCCATCAGGCAAGAAGTTTGCTTTCAAGATTCAATAGTTACAGAGATAAGGTAAGACAGCACTGTCAATCTTTAGAACAGTAATAAAAAAGTTAAAGAACTTATATGTATTTGAGAGAAATTCACAATTTCACTTGGGCTGCCTTTTAAAAATATAAACAATTTTCAAAGTCAGCTATGCTTACCACTATACCACCAGCACACCACAAATGTATATACAATATTGGGTCCCAAGATGATGTCCTTTCAGATTTGCAGATCGAATAAATCCTTCTCACCTATAACCTCATGGAAAGCTTATAAATTATAGATTGAACTGATCTCTGAGACTTTAAGGATTTTTCTAGGCATTACTTCCTAACTCATCTTTTATAATTATTTTTACATAATTAAAAAATTCTATTTTCCAGTAAATTAATGTATCCATCTGTGATTTACATATTTATATAAATAAATTGCTGAGTGTTGTGATTAATTTAAATTGGTTTATTAAGTTAATGAGTCTTAATGAGTGTAACTTGGGTACATTATAGGGACCAGAGTGGGTGTAGGTGTGTCCCCTCAGAGTTTGCTTACTCTTGGGTCACTCGTGGTGATGGCTTCTGTTTATATGTCTGTTGACTGGCTCTACAGTTATTTAAATTATCGACAGCCTCAGAAATTTTGGTAAAATTCCATCAATTTGCTGTCTGTGACCCAGATCTTTGATTAATACAAAACAATGTCAGGTAAAATGAGTGAAAAGAAGTTTCGTCCTTTAGGCTTTAAGTAGCTCCAGTTGGGTGGGGGGGTATGGGAGGGTGCCATATGGATGTGGGTATAAAGATGAATAAGATTGTTTGGGATGTTCAGTAGGAAATATACAAAAAATAAAATAATAAAAAACAAAAACAATAGGGAGGAACTTCACATAAAAGCTAGAATATTTCATTAGTGTGCTGGATGCTTTAGTTGTCAACCTGACACACTTGGGTAGAGGGAGTCTCATTTGGGGAATTGTATCCATTGGACTGGCCTGTGGTCACCACTGTGGGGCATTTTCTTGATTATTGAGTAATATGGGAGGGCCAAGCCCACGGTGAGCCATGCCACCCCTGAGGAACTGGTTCTGTAAGAAAGCAGGTTCTATATGGTTCTAAAAGAAAGCAGGTTCAGGGGCTGGAGAGATGGCTCAGCAGTTAAGAACACTGACTGTTCTTGCAGAAGACCCGGGTTCAGATCTAAGCACCCACAGGACAGCTAACAACTGTCTCTAATTCCAGTCCCAGGGGATCCAACAGCCTCTTCTCTCCTCCACGAGCATTGCACGACACAGGTACACTTACCTACATGCAAGCCAGTATAAAGTTTTCCCTCATGTCTGCTTCAGCTCCTGCTTCCAGGTTCCTGCCCTGAGTTCCTACCTTGGATCCCTCGGTGATGAACTGTGAGCCAGAAGATGTGAGCCAAAGAAACGTTTTTCTCCATAAGTTGATATTGGTCAGATTGTTTTGTCACAGAAGTTGAAAGTAACTAGAACAATTAGAATATATGCATGGAGATCTGGACTCTTAGGATCAAAGGGCATTTTCAAGTAGCCACACTAAAGGGCCTTTATAAAGCAAATGGACTTTAGGTTTTGAGGGGCATGTTAGCCAGGATACCCATGAAAACTGTTTCACTCTAGTCTAGTCTTCAAAAACCCTGGAGTGATGAGCAACCACTGAAGAACTTCACAGCCAGTTAGCCAAAACTTCCAACACAGCTGCAGTGCAAAGTCACCTTTTCATGTAGGGCAGATGGCCAGTGTGACAATCTGGATAAGCAGGAAAAATTACTAGAGAGGTTTTGGGAAAAAGTGCTTGAACATGTCAAGCAAGAAACAGTGCTCTCTTAGAAAATGACTTTGGGCCCAGCATGGTGGCCAAGGCCAGCCTGGTCTACACAGTGAGTTCCAGGCTACAGGGAGACTCTGGCTCAAAAAGACCAAAACAAAAGAAAATGATCTGTATAAGAGAGATGGGGGCTTACTCACCCAAAAAACTCAGAGCTCTTTTATTTTATCATTATTAATTTTAATTTATGTGTATGTATTTATGTATTGTGTATTTATGTATGTGTGTGTGTGTGTGTGTGTGTGTGTGTAAGCATGTATGTGTTTATAGAAGCTAGAAGAGGAAATTGGATACTCAAGATCTGGAGCTATAAGCATCTCTGAGGCACTGGCTGTGGATGTTACAAACCGAACTCAGGTCCTCTGCATGAGCTACAATGACTCTTAACTACTGAACCATCTCCCCCCCAACAAAGCTCATTTTTTATGATTGTCCACATATCAGCTCAGATATTGCAACTTCCATTAACACATTAATACACTCAGTATTGATTAAATGCCTATAATATTTTGTCTACATCAAATCATTTTTGAACCTTATTTTTCTTTCTTTTTTTTGAGCTGTGATGTTTCATAATTAATTATGTTCATTTGACATACAGGATATTTTAATTTATTGAGACTTAAATACATGCGTATAAGGTGTTTTGATCAAATCCATGCCCACTCCTTCCCCTCCAACTCCTACCATATCTCTTCATAATGTTTTTCTGATAACTTCATGTTTCTCTCTCCCTCTCCCTCTCTCTCTTTCTGTTTTATGGGGCTTTTTGCTACTCTAACATTCTCTCTTCTGAAGAGGTAACCCTAAAATCTTTTAGGGATTAGATAAGAGCTCCGAAACACTTTTGACATTTTTGGTTTTTGGAACAGAGTATGTTGTTGCAGAGAGGCACAAAGACATTTTGACTTTTCGCCAAGAAACTGGCTACTTTTCTTTGGGGTCTTTTTACCCTAACTGCCTAACCAATTCCTACCTCCTATTCTTATCACACCATCCTCTGAAGAGATTACCCAACTTGCTGACAGGGAATCAGGTCCCAGACCACTCTGGCTTCTTCCATACTAAACAGGGAGGCAAGGTGAGGTAATTGGGGTACCCCTTCAGTGAGCCTATCTAAAAGATTCCCAAATTGCATAACTTCATCTGTAGGAAGAAAAGAAAGTCCTTGACTGGTAAATAGGAGATGTAAAGGAGAAGCAAAGGCAAGAATAGTTAGCATTACAAGTTCTAGACAGGGAACTAGGAAAAAGTCAGAACAGGGAAATTTTCAAATGTTCATATGAGAGTCCATTGGAGTTTCTTGACAAGGGCTTCCAAAAGCATCCCTCTGTTGGGTTCCTCATCATTTTTCTTTTGTCTACCAAGGCTGGACTTGAGAGTGATGTACTTAGGATTTGTTTTCAGGCACTTTGATAGCTGTTGGGGTGTTTAGAATCAGTGTGAGTTCCCTCTCAAAGGCTTCTAGGTGGGGGAGAAAACAAATTTAACCATCATTTGAATTTAACCACATTGTGAGAGATACTGCATAGTCCCCTGGAACTTAATCGACCTTGGAGGACAAGGAACAAAAACTCTCCTTCAAGTCCCTCTGACCAGATTAGTGTAGGCCTCAAAGTATGGCTGTTAAACATCCAAGAAGGTTAGGTCCACCAGTCTGGTATTTAATTACCATGTGCCATGGAGATAAAGCTTGGGAAAAAAAACAAACAATCTTATTTTTCTATGTATGTATCCTCCTCTTTCTTCAAAATATACCACTCTGTATATAAGGACAAATTATCCATTATCCTACTTAACTCATAAAAGGTAAAGTTCAAACTAGACAAAAAGTGGAGACTTCATGACGGATAAGTTAATAGTCACCTTATAATTAAATCTTGAGAAGTCCATTTGGCTATGATTTTCCAAAGTGTGAAACCCACAGAAGAGGTGTGATCAGAGCCTCAGGCTGCAGGACTTCAGCCTCGTATGAGAAGCTTATGGCAGCTGTCTGGGTACTAACAAATGCTGAGATGGCCTGAGGCCAAGAGGAAAAGATGTTAGTCAAGGAGGAAAGTGTTTTCTCTTTCCCCTCCTGAACACCTGCACTGGCCTAATTTAGTGTGATTTATTCTATAGAGCAGGCCACTTAGCAGACCACAGTTATGGCCAACCTCCAAGGTCCATGGCCCCATTAATCTCTAATCAAGTGGGAGGAAATGAGGATGAGGAGATTCCCTACCTTCACCCAGATCCTAATATTCAAATAACATGCATATTTTGAAAGAACTCAGATAGCAAATTGTACTCTCTAGTTAAACCCATAGCTCTGTGACAACATACTTTATATCAAGTCCATAGTATAGTACTAAAACATTAGCTTCAGAGCTCTGGAGGGCCAAGTACATGAAAATTTGACAGAGACAAACACATGTATAGTTTATTGATGACCATGAAGGGCTATAATATGCATTGTCTTCCTTGAAAGTCACAATAATAAGATAAAGAGATTTTGTTTTAAACACCTTTACCATTGCATTCCTTCCTGCACAGAAGAAAGTTAAGGAAAATATAATCATAGAAACTTACAACTAACCAGGGTGCTGTTCAGTAGTCACCTTCTGTGATAATGTGGTGGTTCTAAGGAAATATCCCACATAAGGGACTGGAGGGATGGGTCAGTGGTTAAGAGCACTGACGACTGCTCTTGCAGAGGACCCAGGTTCAATTCCCAGAACCCGCATGGCAGCTATGAACCATCCTTAACTCCAGTTCCAGGGGAATCCAAAGCCCTCTTCTGACCTCCGCAGCACTGCATGACACAGGTGCACTCATATACATGCAGGTGATACACTCATACACATAAAATAAAAATAATTTAAAAAATATCCCACATGAGTTCCAAGTATTTGGACATTTTGTCCCCAGTTGGTGGCCATGTTTTATGAGGTGTGGCCTCGCTAGAAGTTTGTCCCTGGGGGTAGACTTTGAGAATTCTTAAGCCTTGCCAGATTTCCAATTGCTCTCTGCTTCCTGCGCTCATTTGAAGATGTGAGTGCTGCTCCTGCTCCAGTCACCTCACCATGCCTCCATACCATGACAGACTCTAATCCCTCTGGAACCTGGAGCCCTAAGTTCAAAGACACTCTTCCTCCTATAAGTGCCCCTGGTCATCATGTTTCATCATAGCAGCAGAAAACTAGCTAATGCAAACCCTTAGATCATTTCTAAGGATCCACACTCAGGCATTCCTGGATGTGCTAAACTGCTCCTTCCAAATCGTTCTTTGAGTACACTAATCCCACAGTGAAGTCATGTGGATGTCATAGTCATAATTTTTTTTTCCTTTACTGTAGGAAATATGTAATATCTTCTCAAACCTAACTATATTAAAGTAACTAAAGGAAAAGTAAAAAGAGTAGCAATAAAAGACCTTAATTTAAATCAAGGAAGAAGAAATTAATAAATCACACATAATCATAGGCCTAATAAATGTACATAATAGAAAACATGATTCACTGTGTCATTGAAGATTCTTGAGAAGTTGTTTTATTTGTTGTATTGGTATGCATCCATTGGCTTCTAACACATTCAAATAAGTTATTTGAATATATGTGGTATGAAGGTAAAATATGTTATAGTGTAGAACGGTCAGGTGGAGATAAGGAAGTTGTAGGAGCATAGGAAAGAGCAATCAAAACCTAGTAGGTATAGAAATGCCCGTAATGAAAGCTGCTAAACATGCAAATAAATAAACAAATAATAAATAAATAAGTGTGGCCCGAATTCCCTCTGGGTCTCCTGCACTATCAGACAAACCATATATTTTATGTGCATTTATTAACTTACAAAGGAATGAGAACCCAGTGCCTAGCCCCATGCTTCTGGCGACATTTCTCAGAGCCCGCCATATCAAACTGCGCCAGGACTACCATAGTCCCAACCAGCATTCACTCACACCTGAGCGGCCAGTGATCTCGCACCAGGTGCACAAGAGTCAGTCCACTGTGTCTTTGAGCTACTGTGGCTGGCTACACGTTCCCCACACCATGAGCGCTACCCAGCTACCCACAGCTTCCATCTTTTTTTTTCCCAAGATGGCTTCCAGCAGGCCCTTTTGAGTCCAAGTTCTGCATCAGGCCCTGCCTATTGGAGGAACTAGCCAATTGGGAGACAGTAAGAAATAGCATATTGAAATGACAACCACAGAAGCCCCGATAAAAGCTGAAAATGAGTTTACAAAGTTAGACCTAATTAAACAATTTTATTCCATATTTGGAACATTCTTCTCAAAGAACATTCCTAACAGCATGAGTGTTTTTGATGAGATGAATTCCAGTTCTGTAAAGAACTGACGTGTGATTTGTTACTTTAAGAACAAGCAAAAAGGATTACAAACCGAAGCACTTTGAATGAATCTTATCAATGTTGTATGAAAACTCTGAACTTGGAGAATATACTTAAAAATTTGCACCAAGGGATGATGAGGGACAATACATTGGCCTGTCTTTGTTAGCTGAAATCGACACAGCTCTCCTAGCCCTGCAGCTGGGAGGGAAGCTGCCCCGATCTAGGCCTAGCAGCCCTGCACGCTCTGTGCTATGTTCTCTTTTGGGAAGAACAGCCATCTTTGTTTAATGTAAGGATATGATTAGACATATTCTCCTAAGTTGGTAGACCCAGACTCTATGCAATTCACTCATTTTAGTAAATGCTTCAAAGGACTGAACTATGCTAGGAGATATCACAGATACAGTGTAATAAAAAATGAAAATAAGGTTTTGACCCAACCTTGGGAGTATATCTTCAGCATTCAGTGCAGCAAATTTCTTTTAACTTAGCAAAGTTACCAGAAGATTCCTCACTTAAAATGCATGCAAATAGATGCATCATTTTCTTTTATGAATGTTTTTAGAATAAAATAACAATAAAAACAGTTAAATACAGTTTTACACCTAGGATCCTCAATGATATTTTAATAAGTACTTTATGACATTGGATAAAATAAGGGAATTTAAAAAGCTTTCTGGTTAACTAAGGAGGGAAGGATTGGAGAGCTATGGGAAATGGAGCTTCTGACATGGGAATGAGTAGATGGCTTCAAAAATGCACTCTGTCAGTTTCATTTTGTAGTCTTCTTGAGTTCTGGAAAAATGCATTTCTCTAATTTAATTACTTCACACTTGACTAAATATTCCAAAACGTTTTGTAAGGGGAGCACAGTCTTTTTAATCCTTAGAAACTCCATGGAATATCAGAAAGAGCAGAAACTTGAGAGAGAGATGGGAAATTAAATTCTGGATTCATTGCTTGCTAAGTCAGTAGTTTTGACCAAAACACACAATATTTTACTCATCTCTAAAATTAGCCACATCATACCAGTGACAGTGTCCACATTTGTGGGGAGGTGCATGGTACACAGAGTGTATGATATGCAAAAATTGGAAGTTGAGCTGAAATTTCAGGGAAGGCAACATAGAAAACCATTCTACATTTTAACTACCATAGAAAAGAATTTCAGTTTTTAAATCTCTTTCCAAATGACTCAGCTTAAAAAGTGTACATATCAAAGAAACTGTTTCTAACATGTGTAAAAGGAAATTAAAAGCAATCCCCTAAAGGCCTTCTGATTATTAGATATAAAATACATTTTAAATGCTAGAAGGCAGAAGCTGAGGCATTTTCTCTCTAGGTCAAATTTATCATCCTGCTATGCTTTTACTAATGGTTGCCTCAGCAGCCCAGCTGTGTTTATTCAGGCTCTCTAGACGGCGATTCTTTCTGCAGCTAGTAGTACTTTATGCAGAAACAAACAAAAAGTTTATTTTGTACTTGGGAAGATTTTCATTCCAAACAACACAGTAATCCTTGGACTGAAAGTATCCAAGAGAGAATCACTGAATGAATTCCTTCCTTTCAAATAAGATGATTTGTGAACTGAAGATGAACATTGTCTCTTCATGTCATCACAGTTTTATGTTGGTCTCACTTTCACGGGTCAGTAACATTGCTAATGTGTCTTTCAAAGAGAATCAGCTTAGGGGCTAGAGAAATGGCTTAGTAGATAAAGCGCTTGCTAGGCAAGTATGAGGACTTGAGTTTTGATCCTCAGCGCCATGTAAAGCCTGTACAGAGGCTAGAGAAATGGCTCACTGGGTTGTGTTCCCAGCACTACCTTCATGATCTTTTATAACCACCAGTAATTCTAGCACCAGAGGATCTGCTTCCCTCTTCTGGCCTCCAAGGACAGTATTTGCATCTGGTATACTTACGTACATGCAGGCAAAATACACATAACATAAAAATAAATAAATCTTCAAAAAAATATAAAAGCCTGGCGGAGTGGTGTTCATTTGTGCCTCCAGCACCAGGAGGGAGGAGACAGACAGATCACTGAAGCTCACTGGCAGCCACTGTTGATGAATTAATAAACTTCAAGTTTAGTAAGAGTCCCTATCTCACAAAAATAAGGTAGAGAATGATTAAGAAAGAAACCCAGTGATGATCTCTGGTCTGCACAAGTTTCAAAACCATTGTTTGAACACCTTGATGTCTTCCAAACATGAGTCTGTCTTAAGTGTCAAGTCTGACTTTAATTCAGTCTCCATGTAGGGTTGATCATTACTCTTTGCAAAGAATCTTCCTTGTTTGTTGATATTAAAGCTAACAGGATCACTTGTGAAGCTGATAATCTTTAAAGAGTCACATTCCTAGGAAGAGCATGAAATAGCAAAATTCTTACTCTTGAAACAAAGGAAACTGTCCACAAGGGTTCCAGTAAGGGTGAAGATCTTTTGCAGGAAAATCATTGTTGATGAAAGGATGAAAAGAAAGAAAAAAAAAAGAAAAGAAAGGAAAGGATAAAAATCACAGTTTGTTCTCAGAGGTTTCATGTTTATCTAAAATGGAGTTTTAATTGCTAATGTAGCCAAAGTTAAGCAGTTGGTGCAATTTTCTAGGGAAATTTTCTGTGGTCTAGTTGAATCCACAGTAGGATGCCTAAAATAAACACATCCCAATTAGTAGTCCCTGTTCCTTCTCTGCTGTGATATTTATTATTGTTAGAGACTCCTATTTTTTTTTTTTTGAGGGAATAAATACGAAATAAAGAACCACAGGATTTCTTGAATTTTTTTTTTTCTTTTGGAGAATTTAGTGAAAGCTATTATCTGTCTCTTTTTTCTTCCTCTCCTCCTTCTGTCTCATTCCCCATTCCTCTCTGTCCTACTCTGTCACTTCCTCTCTCTCATCGTTCTCTTATATTCTAATGTTTCCTTTCTCATTCTCTCTCTCTCTCTCTCTCTCTCTCTCTCTCTCTCTCTCCTCCAATATTTTTAGGTAGTTTTAGGAAGTTTAGAAATCTCTGAAATATATCCATTAGGCCTCAGAGAGGGCAGAGAGAGAGAGAGAGAGAGAGAGAGAGAGAGAGAGAGAGAGATCAGTACTGTGTTTCAGTTAGGATTGCAGAAATGATGGTTTTCAACAGATTCTAGATCAGTTGTATGTAGTCAGAAATACTAAGTCTGTCATGAATTCTGAACATTATTTCATGTTGAAATGCAGTATGAATATGAAACACCCAGCTAGTAAGGCTTGAAGAGCATACAATTAGAAAAGAAGGTCTGTAAAAATTGTAAGATAAAGTACCTTATGAAAAATGTAAACCCATCTACGTGATCAACTTTTTCTACATGCAAGGTATATTGATGGCATTTCTCATTATTTGAATGAATATAAAAGTTTGTTGACTTGAGGAACATGACAACATCTTTAACCTCAGTTTACAATCTGTGGACAAATGTGTCTCTTTGGAGTCTGGGAATTGATCATGGTGGTGATGAAGCAGGATATAGATTGGAAATGGTTGAAGAACTTTTCCAATCGTGCCTGGCTCTTGGAGGACCAAGTGTGGTTAGTCTGAAGTGAGACCTGCAGAAGGAGAGTGGTAAATTTCTAGTGCTTAATGAGCACTGCTAGCTGTCCATCACTCCATTGTTTCAAACATAGGCCTAACAGGGCAGTATGATCCTGTGCTGGATAGCTTTGTTGTCAACTTGACACACCTGGGTTGAGGGAGCCTCAGTTGGGGAATTGCCTCTATTGGAATGGCCTGTGGCCATGTCTGAGGGGCATCTTCTTGATGAGTGATGTGGGAGGGCCCAGCCCACTGTGGGTGGTGCCACCCTTGGGCAGGTGGGCCTGTGTTGCATAAGAAAGTAGGCTGAGTAGGGGCCAGGAGAGCAAGCCAGTAAAGCAGCATTCCTCCATGGCCTGTGCTCCAGCTCCTGCCTCCAGGTTCCTGCCCTGAGTTCCTACCTTGGGCTCCCTGATGAACTGTAACTTGGAACATGTAAGCTAAATAAACCCTTTCCTCCCCAAGTTGATAGTGGTCAGAGTATTTTGTCACAGCAATGAAGAAACAAACTAGGACAG
>NW_008343971.1:484452-505216 GCF_000622305.1 Nannospalax galili
GGCATCTTCTTGATGAGTGATGTGGGAGGGCCCAGCCCACTGTGGGTGGTGCCACCCTTGGGCAGGTGGGCCTGTGTTGCATAAGAAAGTAGGCTGAGTAGGGGCCAGGAGAGCAAGCCAGTAAAGCAGCATTCCTCCATGGCCTGTGCTCCAGCTCCTGCCTCCAGGTTCCTGCCCTGAGTCCCTACCTTGGGATCCCAGATGACCTGTAACCCGGGATATGTAAGCTAAATAAACCCTTTCCTCCCCAAATTGGTATTGGTCAGAGTATTTTGTCACAGCAATGAAGAACAAACTAGAACAGATCCCAAGGTCATTAATGGTGTAATCTCCCTCAGTTTTATTAGGACCTGAAGGCAAAGATCTGGCTAAACATTTTTTCACCTCTTTTATTACCAAATGATTTATAACTCATTTATAGAGACCAGATCTTATGTGGATATAAAGGCAAGATCTGTAATATGCAAACACAATTAAAAAAACAAAGGAATTTCATATCTTAGGGCCTATTTATAAAAAACAGTAGTCCTTGTTTAATTTTTAAATGTAACAGGAAACACGAGGAGTTATAATATATGAATTTGCATAGGTTATTAAAAATATCTGTAGTGAACATGGTAATTTGGAAAAATCTACAAGAATTATTTTCAGTTAAAATTCTTGAGTCTCTGAAAAAATGCCATTACACAATTACTGGGAAAAAATTTGACTCAGCAAGAAGTCCAGAGCATAGCAAACAGGGACACAATTTCTCCTTGCTCTGCTAGTGGCTGGCTTTGACTGTGACAAATGAAATGTCTTTTAAAATTGTAAAGACTTGAAAACAAATCCAAAGAAAAGTAGTATTTCATGACATGAAAATTATGTGAAATTAAAGTGCCAGATACTATAATTAGAAATGGGTCTAGGGTATTAAGAAAATGATCCCTCAGTTCAAAGTATTCCTTCAAGGCAGAAAGTTTTACTCCTGCGTAAGTGTGTGTATCCATGACAAATCAACCAGGTAAGCACACGCATAGGACATTTCACTAGGTTTCCTTTCCTGACATAATGGGTTCCTGGACCTTGACTTAAAGCAATGGAGTTGAAAAACAGACTGCGATTTTCAACACCAAGTGTAACCATGAGCAATAGTTTGATCGCTAGAAGTGCTGATCATGGACAAATTTGCATTTCTGCCAAATGTCTTCTTTGCAATTTTTTTTAACATGAAGTTTTGTTTTATGTAGCCCTTAGTTAGGAAATATAGTACATTTCTTTTACATTTCCTGGACTGTGAATAAATATTTTATTAACAAACTCAGAAAATATATATATGAATTTTCACTGTGCAATACTTTGTTATAGAAAGCATTGAGCCCCAACACTTAAAACATTTGTCCCTCCATAAAAAGGTTTACCTGCTCTTGTATCCTTCTTTAAAAAAAAAAAAATCTCTGCGTCTGTGTGTGTGTGTGTGTGTGTGTGTGTGTGTGTGTGTCCACAGATGTATGCACCTTCATAGGCCACAAGAGGGTGTTGGAGCTCTGGGAACTGGAGTTACAGGTAGTTGCAAACCTCTTGATATGGATATAGGGATCTGAAGTCCAGTACTCTGCAGTAACAACAAAGTGCTCTTAAAAGCTGAATCTGAGCTCTGCTCCCTATATGCAGCTTGTAAAATCAATTTCACTTTTCTTGAAATTGTTCTCATTTGTTATACTCAGGAATTCTTTCTGTACTTTTATTTTTCTCATTCCCTTCCCTTCTGTCTCGGGTGGGTGTATCAGATGCTGAAGAATATATTTAATCAAACAACTTATTCAATGAACAACTGTATTAAGTTTTCTGTTGGTCTTCTAAATATATTCTTGAAAATGTATATTGATTTCTTTAGGTATTTATATTTAGATAAAGTATAATTTATGACACTGAGTTTTGCTCGATAGTATGCTGTCACCTTAATGTAAAAGATCATTGTTCTTAATTTCTTTATAGTTCTTTTATATATGTATAATTATTGATCACATTTTTAGATAGCCACTCTCATGCTGACAATTCAGGCTGTTTCCCACTCCCTACCACATAAATAACAATACAACAAATATCTTCATACATAATCTTTTTAAAATAATTTATTGAGAATTTCATACATGTGTATAAGTGTTTTGATCAAATCCATGCCCACTCCCTCCCCTCCAACTCCTCCCATATCTCCTCATCACTTTTTTCTGATAACTTCATGTACTCTTTCTTCTTTGATTTATTTATTTATTTTCTATGGGTCTTTTGGCTACACTAACATGCCCCCTCTGAAGAGGTAACCATAAAATCTTTTAAGGATTAGATAAAGCTCCCAATATTTTAGACATTTTTGGCCTTTAGAATGGAGTGTATTGCTAAGAGGCCCAAGGACACTGTGAGTTTTAGCCAAGAAACTGGCTACTTTTATTTGGGTTCTTTTTACCCTAACTGCCTAGCCAATTCCTAGCTCCTATTCTTATCACACCATCCTCTGAAGAGGGTACCCAAATTACCAATAGGAAATCAGGACACAGACTGCTCTGGCTTCTTCCATGCTGAACAGGGATGCAGGGTGAGTCTATCTAAAAAACTCCCAAATTGCACAACTCTTATCTCTCAGGGTAAAGAAAGTCCTTGAATCGTGAATAGGAGATGTGAAGGAGAAGTAAAGGCAAGAGTAATTAGAATTACAAGTTCTAGACAGGGAACTAGAAAAAAGTCAGAACAGGGCAATTTTCAAATGTTCATTTGAGAGTCCATTGGAATTTCTTGACAAAGGCTTCCAATGAGGGTTCCTCCTCATTTTTCTTTTGTATTCCAAAGCTGGACTCTAGAGTGATGGATTCAGGATCTGCTTGGAGGTATTTTGATAACTATTGGAGTGGTTAGATTCAGTGTCAGTTCCCTCTCAAAGGCTTCTAGATAAGGAGAGAAAAAATTATACATCATTATAGAGCAATAGCTGGTTGTCTCCCTTAGCTACAGGTGGGCACTACAGTATTTGAGACCAAGATTTGAAATTTTATATCTGAGCATCACTTTCTGGTTAGGAACAAAATCATCAATGAGGAATAATTGTCTAAATAACTTTTTATATAGACTCAAGCCTAATGTCTGAGATGTGTAATCCCTTGAACTCTTAAAGAAATATACTGTCAAAGGTCCTGCTTGACTGTGGCTGGCTTCACTTGGAACCGTGGAGGAAATATTTCCTCTGAGTTGACCCTCCTCTTTTTAGACTGGACACTGATTCAAGTCCATCTGGTGGGGTCTCCGTGGCCTCCCTGAACAGGAGGACAGGTTACTCACCACAGTTACAGAAAATTTTGAGAGATTCTTCATAGTCCCCAGGAAATTAGTCAACCTTGGAGGCAAGGAGCAAAAACTGTTCTTTAAGTCCCTCTGACCAGATAAGTATAGGCCTCAAAGTATGGTTGTTAACCATCCAAGAAAGTTGGTTCCACCAGCCTGGTAATTTTAACTACCATGTGCTATGTAGATAAAGCTTGGGCAAAAACCAAATATTCTCATATTAAACCTTGACTAGATATATATTTTCTTCCTTAAATTAGTTGATTAAACTATGACCATAAAAATTTTAAGATTATATGTATATTATTTTTGTCTCATCCTTTGTATATCATAATAAGCCTACACAGACCTTCAACACTTGCATAGGCTTTCTCATTTTTTCTATTTTGGAAAATATTTCCATTCCCATATCCTTTTAATTTCTTTTATGTTCTCATTTTTTAAAAATAATTATGAGACATAATAGCATTAACAAATTTTTCATCTGTTGTGAGACTTCTTTTCCTGGGGATGCTAAGCAATGCTTATTCCCTTTTAAGGTTCTACTGTCAAGCCAATGTTTGATTAAAGTTTTACTGGGGGAACCAATGAATTTATTGAGTTTACTTACCAAGTTAACCAAGGGGTTTCTGAGGTGTATGTATGACCTGAGGGTATGCACACTGGAAAGCCTTTACCCAGCATGGGTCATGCCTTGTCTTTCTAGTTTTTCCCAGATTGTATACCTTATCCCTCCCCAAATCCAGGAGACCATGTGTGATTACAGCCAAATTACATACAGTTGGCTGGGAAGAGTGGCTGGAAACTAAGGTGAGAGTCCCATGATCCTGCTTGGCCCTCCTTTAATGAATGAGTATAATCGTCAACAAGCCCAATTGGGATGATGTTTAGCAATCAGGCTCAGCTGAAGTTGTGATGATGGTAGTTATTTCATGCAGAAGGGACTGCTGTATAGCATTATCTTATTAAAAGGACCTGAAATTTAAAAGGATTTGGTGCTAGGATCCACATATGAGGGAGAACATATGTCATTTGCTTTTCTGAGTCTGTATTACTTCACATAGTATAGCAGATTCTAGATCCATCCATTTACCTGCAAATATCATTATTTTCTCTTTCTTTACTGCTGAATAAAACTCCATTGTGTAAATATACCACATTTTTGTTAACCACTCATCAGTTGAGGGACACTTAGGTTGTTTCCATCTCTTAGCTATTGTGAAAAGAGCAGTAACAAACATGGTTGTACAAGTGTCTCTACAATAGGATCAGTCCTTTGGGTATATGCCAAGGAGTGGTATAACCAGGTCATATGGTAGGTTCATTTTTAGGTTTTTATGAGTTCTCCACACTGTCTTCTATAGACATTGCATGAGTTCGCAATCATACCAGCAATGAATGAGCATTCCTCTTTCTCCACATCCTTGCCAGCATTTGGTATCATTTGTTCTCTTGATCCTAGCCAGTCTGATTAGAGTAAGGTGATACTTAAGGGTGGTTTTAATTTGCATTTCCCTAATTACTAATGATGTTGAACACTTTTTGAGATGTTTCTTAGCCATCTTTATTTCTTCCTTTGAGAGCTCTCTGTTTAGATCTTTAGCCCATCTTTTAATTAGGTCATTTGATTTCTTGATTCTTTGTTGTTTTGAGTTTCCTTACATATTCTGGATATTAAACCTCTGTCAGATGTGTTACTGGTGAAGATTTTTTCTCATTCTGTGGGTTTTTTCTTCACTTTTTTGATTCTTTCTTTTGTTCTACAGAAGCTTTTTAGTTTAGTGAGGTCCCACTTGTTGATTGTTGACCTTAATTCCTGAAAAACATCTGTCCAATTTAGAAAATACTTTCCTACACCTATGTGTTGTAAGTCACTGCCAATATTTTCTTCTAATAGTTTCAGGGCTTCCAGTTTAACATTGAAGTCTTGATCCATTTGGAGTTGACTTTTGTGCAAGGTGAAAGATCAGGATCTAGTTTTATTCTTCTACAAGTGAACATCCAGTTTTGCCAGCACTATTTGTTGAAGATGCTGTCTTCCCTCCATTGTATGTTATTGGCACCTTTGTCAAATACCAGGTGGCTGAAATTGTGTGTACTTGGGTTTCAATTGTCAGTGACATTCCATTGATCTATGTGTGTATTCTTGTGACAGTACCATGCTGTTTTTAAAACTATGGCTCTGTAGTATATTTTGAGATCTGGTATAGTAATGTCTCCAGTGTTGCTCTTTTTGCTCAGGGTTGCTTTGGCTATCCAGGGTCTTTTGTTCTTCCATATGAATTTAAAGGTAGTTTTTTTCTAATTCTGTGACGTATGTCACGGGGATTTTAATTTGGATAGAATTGAATCTACATATTCCTTTTGGTAGGATGGTAATTTTCACAATATTAATTCTTCCAATCCATGAGCATGGGAGGTCCTTCCATCTCCTGGTGTCTTCCTCAAACACTTTCTCTAACAATTTAAAATTTTTATTGTAGAGATCTTTGGTTGTCTTTGATCAGATTTATTCCAAGATATTTTATTTTATTTTATTTTATTTTTGCAGCAATTGTGAATGGGTGCACTTCTCTGTATTCTTTCTCCAATTGCTTGTTACTGGTATATAGAAAGGCTACTGATTTTTGTAGACTGATTTTATAATCTGTCACTATACTGAAAGTGTTGATCAGTTCTAGGAATTTTCTGGTGGAGCTTTTGGGATCTCTTAGATATACTACCATATCATCTGCAAAAAATTATTGTTTGACCTCTTCTTTTCCAATTAGTACTCCTTTAATTTCCTTCTCCTGTCTTATTGCTCTATCAAGAGATTCAAGCACTAGTTGAAAAGGACTGGAGATCGTGGACATCTTAGTCTGGTTTCTGATTTTAATGGGAATGCTTCCAGTTTTTCTCCATTTAGAATGATGTTGGCTGTGGGTTTGTAGTACATAGCTTTAATTATGTTGAGATATGTTCCCTCCAGTTCAATTCCCTCTAGGACTTTGAACATAAATGAATGCTGAATTTTGTCAAAGGCCTTTTCTGCATCTATAGAGATGACCTTGTCATTTTTCTCTTTGAGTACACATGTATAATTAATGATGTTTATTGACTTGCACATATTGAACCATCCCTGCATCTCTGGGATAAAGCCTACTTGATCATGATGAATGACCTTTTTGATGTGTGTCTGTATGTGGTTTGCAAGTGTTTTGTTGAGAATTTTTGCATCTATGTTCATTAAGGATATGGGTCTATAGCTTTCTTTTTGGTTGGGTTTTTACCTGATTTGGGTATTAGAGTGATGCTGACTTCATAGAAGGAATTTTGGAATTCTCTCTCTGTTTCTATCATTTTAAATAATTTAAGTAGTATTATTTGGAGGTCTTCTTTAAAGGTCTGGTAGAATTCTGGTGTAAATCCATCTGGGCCTGGGTTTTTTTTTAGTTTCAAATTATATTATGGGTCTGTTTCAACTGCTGATCTCTTCTTGGTTTACTTTTGGTGGTTCCCATGATTTCAGATATCCATCCATTTCTTTTAGATTTTCAGATTTAGAAGCATATAGGTTTTTAAAATATTGCCTTATAATGGTCTGGATCTTTTGGGTGTCTGTTGTGATGTTTCCACTTTCATCTCTGATTTTGTTGATTTGGATTTGCTCTTTCTTTCTTTTGGTTAACTGGGCTAAGGGTCTGTCTATCTTGTTTAGCTTTTCAAAGAACCAGCTCTTAGATTCATTGATTCTTTGTATTGTTTTCTTTGTTTCTTTTTCATTAATTTCTGCTCTGATTTCTGTAATTTCTTATCTTCTGCTGGGTTTGGGTTTCATTTTTTCTTGCCTTTCTAGGGTCTTGAGTTGCAGTGCTAGGTCTTTTTGGGGGGCTCTTTCTAATTTTTTATTGTAGTCACTTAGAGCTAGAAACTTCCCTCTTAGGGCTGCCTTTAAAGTGTCCCAGAATTTGTGTTGTATTGTATTGTCCATTTTGTTGAATTCCAGGAATTCTTTTATTTCTTTTTTTGTTTCTTCTTTGACCTACTCATTGTTTAGGAGTGTGTAGTTCATTCACCAGGAGCTCATGTAGTGACTAGGGCTTTGTCCAGTGTTGATTTTGAGTTTTTTGCTTTGTGGTCCAATAGAATGAATGGAATTATTTCAATATTTTTGTATTTGTTGAGGTTTGTTTTGTGGCCCACTATGTGGTCAATTTTTGAAAATGTTCCATGGCATGCTGAGTAGAAAGTGTATCCTTTGGTACTTGGGTGGAATAGTCGAAAGATGTCTGTTAGGTCCATTTGATGTATGGTATCTTTTAATTCAGACGTCTCTTTGTTTATTCTTTGTCCAGTTGACCTGTCTAATGAATACAGTGGGGTATTGAAGTCCTCTACTATTACTGAGTTGGGTTTTCTGTGTCTTAAAGTCCTGTAGTGTTTTTTTTTTTTTAATGATTTTGGGTGCACCAGAGTTTCATGCATATATGTTAAGTAATGTAATATCTTCTTGGTTAACTGTTCCTTTGATAAGAATGAAGTGACCCTCCTTATCCTTTCTGATTAGTTTTACTTTGAAGTCTATTTTGTCAAATATTAGAAATGCAACCTCTGGTTGTTTCTTAGTGCCATTTGCTTGAAATATTATTTTCCATCCTTTTACCTTAAGGTAGTGCCTGTACTTGAAGATGAGATGGGTTTCTTGCAGACAGCAGAGATGTATTTTTTTTCTTAATCCATTCACTTGGCCTGTGTCTTTTGACTGGGGAGTTCAATCCATTGACATTTAAGGTTATTATTGAAAGATGTATATTGGTTGCTGTCAATTTGATTGCTGTTTGTGTTCTCTGTTTAATTTTGTATTTCCTTGATTATACCTTCATTTATTTTTTTGTTGCCCCTGGGACATATTTGTTTTCCTCTGTGCTCTCTGTATTGTTTCAAGTATTCTTTGAAGGGCTGGTTTTGAGGACATGTATTCTTTCAGGATATTCATGTCATGGAATATTTTTCTTTCCCCCTCAACTCTAATAGACATTTATGCTGGGTAAAGTATTCTGGGCTGGCATCTATTGTCATGTAGAACTGGAAATACCTCGGTCCAGATTCTTCTGGCTTTCATAGTTTGTATTGATAAGTCAGCTGTAAATCTGATGGGCTTTCCTTTGTATATGACTTATTGTTTTTCTTTTGCTGCTTTCAGTATTCTCTCTTTGTTCTGTACATTTAGTGTTTTTACTATGCTATGTCATGGAGAATTTCTTTTCTGATCCTGTCTATTTGGTGTTCTATGTGCTTCCTATATTTGTATGGGGATGTCTTTCCTTAATTTGGGGAAATTCTCGTCTACATTCCTGTTTAAGATCTGATCAATACGATTAACCTGAAATTCTTCTCCTTCCTCTATTCTTATGATCTATAGATTTCGTCTTTTCATTGTGTCCTACAGCTCTTGCATATTCCAATCCTGTGGGGGTTGTTTTATTTTTATTTTATTTTTTTTTTGTCTTTTTGAGACAAGGTCTCCCTGTATCCCCAGCTGTCCTGGAAATCACTATGTAGGCCAGGCTGTTCTTGAACTCACAGAGATCTGCCTGCCTCTGCCTCTGGAGTGCTGGGATTAAAGGCATGTGCCACCATGCCCAGCTTATTCCTGTTTTTTAAATTTTCCATAATCTTTGCTTGAGTGGTCCAATTCTTCATCTTTATCCTCCAGTATTGATATTCTGTTTTCCATTTCATTCATTCTAGCAGGGAGGCTTTCCCCTGTTGTTTCAGGTTGGATTATTGAATTTTGCACTTTTTCATTTCTGCCTGAGTTCTCTTCAATGATTCTCTTTTGTGAATTCATTCAGAAGTTTATCCCTATCTTCTTTTAGCAGTTTGATTTGTTTGTTTGTGTGTTCTTTAAGTTTGTTGAATTCCTTGATCATGTTTATGATTCTTCTTTTAATTTCAGTGTCCTGGGTTATCTCTAGGGGTTTCTCCTTGTAGAACTCTTCCACTGGATTGGTGGGGATATAGTGTTATGGCTTTCCATTTTATTATTCTTTCATTGTGATTTTGGCATGTGAATTTCTTTTGTTGTTTATGATTCTGATATGAGAATTAAACTTAAGTATGCTTCTGTTTGTATTATCAGGGTGCCTAGCTCCTTTCTTTATTGGTCACATGAACCTGGTTGGTACAGGGTTCAGATTATCTCAGGTTTAATTTGGAGGGAACTGATGGCCTCAGATCAGCTATTCAGGAGTACACACAAGCAGAATTCAGGTTCTAGTCAGGTACACTCAGGCTTCCTTCACCACTTGGAGGCAGGATCCAGGCACTCTCAAGCAGTCCCCTGCATTCTCAGGCCCTATGCCAGAGGGAAGCCAGAGGGAGGCCAGAACTCCGCACTCTCTGGCGGTCTTCTGAGATCAGAGCTGCCATACTGATGGCAGTCAGTACCCACCTTCTCAGGCTGTAGGCTAGTGTTGTGGGTTCTCCTCAGCCCAGCTGTGAAGACCCTGACCTGGATCTGGTCCCCTGTCGATTGGGGGAAGGCAAGAGGTGTGGAGTCATGATACACACAGACCCCAGGACTTGTGTAGAAGCAAGCACTAAATGAGGTGCTGCAGGCTCATTTAGTGCAGGAAGGGGCAGGCCTTATATTTCCCTTTTCTCTGCCCCCAAGTCCCTTTAGTCAACGTATCATTTTCTGATTGGTCCATGCCACACAGTCTATCAGGAGTCACTGGTCTCGCCAGCAGGGTATGGAGGCATGTGCTCCTTTTGGTGGGCTATTTGTGGACCAAAAAGTGAAGTGAATTCTCGCTGAATCCCAGGGCTCTGTGTCCATGCCATCTTTGGAGGCCTCCTGCTACATGCTAGGATCTCAGCTTAGCCTACCAAAGTCAGATCTGCCCTGGGGACTTGAGAGGGCCCTCACAAAATCCCAGGTAAGGGGATGGGTATGGTGCAGTTAGGGGAACCTCCCCATCATGCAGAGTCAGGGTCCAGGGCAGTTTCAGGCAGTCCCCTGAATTATCAGGCCCTCTGCCAGAAGGAGGCCAGAACTCAGCATTTTCTTGTGTTCTTCTGAGATTAGAGCCACTACAACAATGGAAGTCAGAACCCACCCTCTCAGGCCTTCACACATAATCTTTATAGATCAGAGTATTTATTTTATGTCCTTGGAAGAGAATTCTACTATGATAGAACACACTTATTCTAAATTTGTTCAGGTATCACTAATTTAGTGTCAGGAATGACTACACTGTGGTATCTTCCCACTAATGCATGAAAATCCCAAGAACAACAATTCACTTTGTAAAATATACATGAAACGTAGATTACAGTGTTTTGCTTTGAGTGAAAGCTCCATTCTGGAAACATGTCTAAATGGTTAAGGACACTGGTTGTTCTTGCAGAAGACCCAGGATTAAATCCCAGTGCCCACATGGCAGCTATTGACTGTCCATAACTCCAGTCCCAGGGGATCCAACAGCCTCTTCTCCCCTCCGTGGGCATTGCACGACATGGGTGCACTTACCTACATGCAGGCAATACATGCATACACATAAGAAAAAAATAATAAATAAAAATTTTAAAAAAGCTCCATTCTGTTGTGATATGTGAATTTACATTTTTTCATAAAGCTCTTATCCTTTTACCCACTTTTATATTACTCAGTGTGCATATACATGTATTTATAATGTCCAATAATTATCACAGTAAGATTTCTTCAATATGAAAAAAGATCTCCAAGTTGAAAATTAAATTTTGCCTCATGACAAGCCAAATGAAACTGAGCCAGCCAATGATTATCTGCCAATGATGTTCACTTCTTAACATGACACAATGTATAAATATTCCATATTACCTAACAAAGGAGGATTAATTCCAGCTTAGACTGTTGGCCAATATCAAATTAGTGACTGGAATGCTCTAGGTGGGCTCAGTCCAGTCTCTAGAGTTCTTAAATGTGAATGATGGAGGCAGAAGACTCTGAGTCAAAGGAGACATGGTGACGTTATGCATTATAGTGACACAGTTTGAGAAAGATTCAGGCAGGGCTGGAAAGATAGCTTGATAGTTATCCACATTGCTGCTATTCCAGAAGATCTGCATATGCTGACCCACAGCCACCTGGAACTCCAATTCTGGAACATCTGACACCCTCTTCTCACCTCCACAGGCTCCTGAATACATCTGGTATTCACTCATGCATACATGCTCACACATACACATAAATAAAAATAATAAAAATAAACCCTTAATGTCCGCCCTCCCTCCGCCCGAACCCTGCTGCTAGTGGAAGACTGTTGTGCATTGGCCCCCATCATGGGCAAGTCAGGGCAAGGAGAGAGACTGGTTGGGGGAGGAAGCCTCAGGTGGTGGTGAGTATGACGGGAAAAAACACCCGGGAGTCTGTGTCAGTGGACAGCTCATTTATTACAGCAGAAGCAGAGGAAAGCTTTGCAGGCAAAGAGCTGGGGTTAGTTTTCTGGCAGGCTGGCAAGTAGGGGGAGGGACGGGGCTACTAAGGCTATGTGGCCTTTGTTCTGTCTTGCGGTTGCATAACCTTCAAGGGACCAGGTTAGAATTAAAGGATTAGAGGCTTTATAGTTTTGCTTGGGGATTGTTGGGTAAGAGACAGTGTATCTAGAATGGAACGGGCCAGTTTCCTGCCATTCTCACTAGGAGGTGTCTGGCCTGGCAGCCACGATCTACATTCCAGACACTACTGACTTATCCCAACACCTTAGTGGCTGGAGAGATAGCTCAGCAGTTAAGAGCACTGGATGCTCTTGCAGAGGACCCAGGTTGGCTTCCCAGCACCCACATGGTGGTTAACAACCATCCATAACTCTAATTCCAGGGGATCCAATGTCCTCTTCTGATCTCACTGAGCATTGCATGACATGGGTGCACTTACACGTGTGCAGACAATATACTCATACACATAAAATAAAAATAATAAAATATAAAAAATAAACCCTTAATAAAATAGAAACTTATGGGACTTTGTTCACTTTAAAGATGAAGTAAGTCACAAACTGAGTAGTAAAATCAAACTCTAGGAGCTGGGAAAGGAAAGAAACTATTGTTCCCATTATATTTAGAAAGATCTGTGGAGTTACTAGATGACTAATGGCATGAAACCCCATAACACACAGAAGATCTGCAGTGTTCTGATAATGTTATGGCAGCTGAAACACAGTAGCTTGTACATAAAGGATCAGAGAAGGCTTTAAGTGAGAGAAGGTTTTTGATTACAAAACTCTGTTAAGCGTGGAGTTAGACTGACAAAACTATTCAACAGCACAGTTCTAGTCTTCATGCATTCCTCCTAAAGTAACTGTTCCTAGAGGGCAGAACGATAGACCCAAACAATAGACACAGAAAGTAAAGCTATGGACCACAGGATTTTTCCAGGGTTTGAAATCTCATAGACTTTGTCCTCCTAGATTTGCAATTGTCTGAAACTAGGGACTACTTTTCTCCTTGGAATGTTGCATCTGGAAGCCCAGACTCCTTGCAGCATCTTCTCTGGCTATGCTAGCTTATTTTCCTGTTTTAAAGATAAGAAGAGTGAAATTTAGATGCAGGATCCTTGGTAACATTCATGGGAACCTGGTTTACTTAGATGGTAAGATCTGAGAATCTTGAATTGATGATATTTAGATGAGGTTTTGGACATAGAGCTGAGAATTTGTGGATATTATATTTCATTTTGCATATGAGAGAAACATGAATGTCTGGAGAACATGGAAGGTTATAAGAGGACGAACAATGGCAAAGCAATGGTACCCATCCCAATTCCTGTAGTATGTGAACATGTGTTTGTGGAGCTTTGTAGGCCTGATTATGGATATTTGAGGAATTATCCTCATTTTTGAGGAATTATCCTCATAGTAAGATAAAGACAAGAGGATTAGAATGCTAAAGCTTGTAGTAGGAAAAGTAGAAGGACAACTGCCACAAACTACCAATACTGCAAGAAAGAAGAAAGGAAGACACCCCAACTGAATTTTCTACTTAAGCTCAGTGGTGTTCATTTTGGACTTGTGACCTAAAAAATTATAAAACGATAAAACAGAGTCCTTTGGGTATTACATTGATAGCTTAGCACAATTTGAAGTAATTAGATACAAACATTGAGTTTAAAGTTTTTAGATTTTTTTTTTAATTTTTAGTTTTTATGCATATGAGCATTCTGTCTGCATGTAAGAGTACCATGTTTGTATAATAGAGGCCAGAAGGTGGTGTGGGATCCCCTGGAAGTTGAGTTAAGGATGGTTGTTAGCCACAATGTATGTGCTGGGAACCAAACCTGGGCGCTCTTCCAGATCAGCCAGGGCTCTAAACAGCTGAGCTTTCGCTTCAGCACCTAAAGTTGTTTTTGATGGAGTAAAATCTCTTGGCTTCCTCCTAATCTCTGATCGAAGAGTTTAAAATGTGTGAGTATTTTCAGATATCTTTATTTTTTTCATGTTTAAAGTGTTTCTGAAGTGTTTCAAGGTCGGAGCAAATCCAAGATCAGCTATTATAGAGCATATGACTTGATATATGTCCCAAACCTGTGCTATAAATTGCAAGGGAAAGTTGGCAGAGATGCCTTGGTGTCTGGGAAATGCTGCAAATTTTGATGATCTTCTAAAAGGTATGGATGTTAAAATTCTGAAGAAATGCAAAAATAATCTCATAATCTTCAGACCAATGTCTAAAAATGTTCCCGGAAACTGGTGGTCAACAGTATGTATTGAATAAACATGTGATTGAATCACCCACTCTTCCCAGAAACATTCCATTCTTGTTGTCAAGCATATAATCATCTTGCATCCATCAGCAATGTTCACTCTCCCTAGACAACTATTAAGTCTCCATCTTTTTAGGTTTACAGTCTTTCTTCAATTCAGATGCTATTATAAACACACACACACACACACACCAGATATTAAGGTGCCACAAATGCAATAGGAAAGGATTCTAGTGAAATTGAACCAGGTTTTATTTTCCATATTCTTCTTTCAGGTCATATATTAATTGCATTGATGAATGGATGAATAATATGTGAATGGATGTGTGTGAATAAACTCATCAATACTCTTCTTTGAAATAGTTCCTTACTGTATTAGTTACTTTTCCATTGCTGTGATAAAACACTGTGGCCAAGTGAATTTATAAAAGGAAGCTAGAAAGGGGCAAGAGTCCATCATGTCAGGGAGGCATAGCAGCAGAGGTGCCTGGAGTAGCAGCAAAAGCTAAGCGCTCGCATCTGCAAGCAGACACAGGAAGCTGAGAGTGACTGGAAAACCGCAAGGCTTAACTCTCTAAGCCCACCCCCAGTGATATGCTTCCTCCTGCAAGGCCATACCTTCTAAGAATTCCAAAGCAACGCCACCAAATGGAGACTAAATGTTCAAATACTTGGAGCCTGTGGGGGACATTCTTATTCAAACCCCCACTACTAAATAATTTAAATTCATTTATTTTTATTTTATATGTATGAGTGTTTTGCCTTTATGTTAGTCAGTCTGCCTATGCCATGCAGTGCCTGCAGAGGTCAGAAGAGGACATCGGATTCCTGGAACTTTGCTACTTGTCATGTGGGTGGTGGAAACTGAACCCATATCCACTAGAAGAGCAGTTATTTCTCTTAAAGGCTGAGACACAGCTCTAGCCCTGATGATTTCATTTTTAAAAGTCCACCAATTGCTGTAATTATTTTTGTGTATGTGTATATGGTAATGCAGATTAAACACATGATCTAATGCAGCTTGGGAAACCCTATGCCACTGACCTATGTCCATAGCCTTCTTTAAATGACCCGTTAATCTTGCAGGCAATGAGGTTTCAAAATGCCAGCAAAGTCAGTTCTAATAGTTTCTTTGAAAAAATTAACCTTGCCTATTAATATTTGCATTGCCCCATCTGGGAAAAAAATAAAATGTGGTTTAGATTAGATTATGTTCAAGTATTATTTCTACTGTGTTCAAATTTTTGTCTTATTTAAATAAAAGCTTCAGAATCCTAATTAGCCCATGATTAGTCTAGATGAGTGGAACTTGTTGAAACTTAAAAGGATTCATTCAGTACTGACATGACCAAAAGAGAAGCAAGCTCATGTGTTGAGGACTCTTCAGTCTCCACATCTTCAATTATATTCTGGTGTTTTCAGCTCACAGTTACTTAGCATAACATGTCTAAGAGGACACTGCAATGACTCCACACTTGTTTTCAACATATTTGGAATCTATGTAGACAGAAATTGCACAGATCCTCCATGATGGCCATACCCAATTCTTAAGCAGCTCATATTTATTTATTTTTCCTTTCCAAATATACCCAAATCCATTATCTTCTGCCATCAACTACAGGCTTGTTAAATCAAATGTAAGTGTAAATGCTGTTATCTTACTTGATTGTGGTATTCCAGGGGGTGGGGGTGGGGATGTTTTCATAAATTTTCTTGAAAAATGGTGCTATTTTAAGAGATGTAAACAAATTCCTACAAAAAAATATATGTTTAAGTTTATAAAATATCCAACTTCAAAATTTCTTCTTTTTCTGGAAGAAATAATAGATGCAAAGATCCTGTACCTCTCATCTTTGCCTGGCCTCAGGTCAAGATTTCCCAGGAGCTATATGTGATCTTGTCATTTTAAAAAACCTACAATATTTAAAACTGACTGGTGATACAACATGTCCTGCCTGGAATTCTTATTTTATATGGACCTTGTAAACAGTTTAAATCATGAATATTCATTCCCACAATAATTAAACAAGGTAGAATTCTGAATTATGATATTGAAAATATTTGACATTGATGACCACATACCACCCATGATCAATAAAGAACAGATGGGATATTGTAGTTCATAATCTAAGAATGTAATGTTTTCATTCTACTGACCCAAAGTCTAGTTTATTTCTAGTATTATTTGATTTCTGAGATTAAACCGCTTTTACTGAAATCAAAATTATATATGTACATATATAGGTACATATAGCTACATATGGATACAAACAAAATATTTCAAATAGTGAAGTTTAAAGAAATATTTTAATTTTAGAGAAGTCTGACAATATCAATTTATCACCAGACTTCGCATTTTTTTAAATTTCTTTGAGACATGGTCTCCTTGTAGCCACAGTAGGCCTGAAACTCAATATGGAGACCAGGCTGGCCTTGATTGTACAGAAATCTGCCCACCTCTGCCTCCCACCTCTGCCTCCCAAGTGCTGGGATTAAAGGCATGCACTACCATGCCCATCTCAGATTTTGCATTTTAATAAACTTCTATAACTATATAAGTTTAAACTTTCAGTGAGTTCATGTTTTCCTGCTTTTTGTCTTATGCCTTATGTTATTCCTTTTACATATGTATTTTGTATGCAATAGATTGCTCTATTTAATAAAAATATAGTTCAAACTATAAATTAGAGCCATGTATTGCAATGGGGAAACACTTAGTAGTCACATTTAAACATTAAAGAGAGATTGGTAAAATTAATCTTGACTATATTTCATCCAATTGGAAATAGTACAGTAGTCAAATAATTTAAAATTACTAATGAGGCACTCCACATTATTTCCTCCTTGTAGTCTTTGAAATTAAAGAGTTATTTCACATTACAGCAAATTTCTATCCATACTTGCTTTATTCAGTATCCACATGTTACTCATGGTTACCTAGAAAACAACTTGTAGGTAAATAAATGCCACTTCAAAGACCTCTGCCCTTTTGGGATTTTTAAAACTTATGTTATAGTTGCTATCATTTAAAATAATTAGCAAACTTTAAAACCGTGTGTGTGGTTGTCTAGAAAACTGGGGTTTGATGAGTAGTTAATTTCCCCCATAACTAACAGAGGTTGATTCTGCTGGGAAACGTTGAACCCCAAACCATCTCTGAGGAGTATCCATTGACTAGATAATTACAGAGAATCTTCACCAAGGTATCCATGAAATAGCCCTTATTTGTTGTGTTGAGTTTTTTATTCACTCTGAATTTAAAATTAAATTAGTAGGATCATATGATTTAGAAGTATAAAACTAGCTACAGAACAGAAAAGGCCAGAATAAATAACGATAGCTGGAAGAAAAGGAATTCTTAGGATAAGAGAGAACATTAGAAACCAGTAACATGACTCTAGGAACCATTGTAACAACATCAACAATGAACTTAATTGGACTACGTCCTGAATTATAGGCTTAGAGCTTAGAAAAGTTCATAATTATTAAAAATATTTGAACCTGCAGATAAATTACCTACCATAGTTTCTGTCTATAAAACGTAAGCAATAATCTTGCAAAAAAGTTAAATAGTGTGCCCTTTCAATGTCCTAAATAGTGATACTTAATAGTTGTACAAAACTATTGTTTTCTTATTGGTTAGATATTCTAGATTTAGCATTAACTTTGGACTTTTTCTTTTGGAGGTGTAAATTATCTTTTGCTATTAAAATGATAATCTGAATATAATGGTTTCAGTCCCTGTTGGATATTAACAAGTTCTGTATGAAACATAGCAATCCTGTTTATATAATTGTCACTGTTCCAAAATATCTTTGAACCAGCCTTTCTTTCTTATTAATTCCCTTAAATAATGACTATAATAAAATGTTGAACATGATTTTTTCAGAATTGTGTCAGGGTCAATTTTTAATTTTTCAAAAATCTTATTTTGATATGTACTGTTAAAATAGGTTTTCATGAAAACATTTTAATAGTTGAAGCAAATTTATTATGGCTCTATAATTTTGGAAAGATGTATTTTATTTGTGTGGTTACCACAGTTTTCGTTTGTAGAAAGAATAGACTGACTTAGACAATGGGTATGTGCTGTGATTTCAGGCTCAGTTATTTTTGAATTCTAGCCTATCCTGTGAGAGGAGTAGAGCCAGGTTTGAGGTGCAATATGAAAACATCAACAAAACATTTGTTTGAAATAACCAGAGCTCAAGGAGGAGCTGGTAGAACCTAAAGAAACCTCATGTTTGAAAGTCCTACTTTGTGAAGCTCATCTACTTACATGATCACTAGCACCATACAATCAAGCTGAAACTCACTGACTTGTTGTATCCTGAAGTGTCCTAGCTGGGTCCGATATTGTTCAGAAGGAGGTTTAAAGATTAGAGATTATTGAATTAACATAAAAAGCAGCACCCTCTTAGAAACATTTCAGAAACAATCTTTTCCACACTTTTAAAACTCATCAGGACATTTCACAGAAGGCATTCAAAGAAAGGAATTAAATCCCAAACTTATGAATTCAAGCTACTGGTAGACTAAATACATACATAAACACTATGCGGAGGACATGAAGTCAGCGCTCTAATCTACCAGACCAGGAAGCCAGAGCACAACTTTATTGTAACTGTCCCGCATCAGCCAGGACTTGATCAATGACAGGTAGCTTCACTTCTTTCCTTTCAAATTTCAACTGGGAAACAACTAGAAAAAGTCATATTTAGTTTCCAGACCAAACACCACTTCATTCACCCACTTCCAGTTAGCATACTTCCAGGTTCATTTTAACATCCTCCACTCAGAACATCCTGAGGTCTTCACAGTAACAATAAATCTTTCCCACTCACATGTTCCTTTTCACTGTTTATAAAAGGCAGTGGCAATGCCTAATGCCCTTGCTATGGCATCTTCTGAAAAAAAAAATCACCTGTTTATTATTTCTTAAATGGTCTTTATTTCATCTGGAAACATCATAGTTTAGCTCAGCTTACTACAGACTTTGACTTTTGACCAGATGATGTGCCCAGACAGATAGATCCCTTTTATCTGGCTGCTCAGCTCAGGTATTCCTGAGATTCCATTACTGTGGCAAGTGAGCCCTGGGACTGGGCTCTGTTCTCTTTGTGTTTCTCTCTTATCTATTACCAGATCTATTACCCTAATCTGGTACCAGAATTTTATTTACTTTCTACTTGTTTGTCATCTTGAAAGGAATCAGGCCATTCTTTTTCATCTTTTTGCTTTATAAATGTCTTATTCAAGACAGTTTTCTGGACCAGCAAATTCGAGACTCTTTTCTTTTGGGTCTTTTTGAGACAAGGTCTCCCTATAGCCCCAGCTGTCCTTGAACTCACTATGTAGACCAGGCTGGCCTTGAACTCAGAGAGATCTGCCTGTCTCTGCCAAGCATCCATTTTGATAAACTTTAATGTGTCATAAGTGAAATTAAAAAGTGAGTTTGTCATTCTGCCTCTGTACATCATGCTTTGACCCTACATTTCATTGAGATAGAGCATTCTTTTTTTGCTTTCTTTATGACACAGAGCACAAATTGTTACATGGGCCTTTGGAGGTGGCCGAGTTTCCTATTAGAGCCTGAAATGCAACTACACAGTATCACTGTCAACAAAGTACTGGCCACTCTCCTAGAGGAGCTAAAGAACAAATATCCTCTTCTAGGAAAAAATTCCTGTACTAAAGTTAAAGCTAGGCATAAGGAGTTTTATATCTTCAAACTAAACCAGCATATAATTTACAATATTTTGAATGCTTATGACTCAAGATCATCAGTCCAATTTCTATGTTATAAGGACATCTGTTTTTGTGTTTGTTTTCTCAGTTGCTAAATTCTTGGTGGGAGGCATTCCTTTATTATCCATAAGGCCTTTAACCCCCCTTGCCTGTCTTTCATCTACTTATGAGAACATGCAACTTTGAGTTGGCTTACTCCTGTGCTCTAGAACAGTATAAAGTGGTCTTTGTTAATTTACATGAACTAATGGGAGAATGGTTGAAAAGACATTTCTAATGATAAAACTCAGTTCAGAAGCTTGCAATGGGAACTAAACCCACCCTCCAGCTCTCCAGGGAAAGAAGTGGAGGAAAATGAAAAGAATGTCTTACCAGGTCAGGCGTGTGTGTGTGTGTGTGTGTGTGTGTGTGTGTATGCATGCGTGTTTGTGAGCTTTTGTGTGTGTGCGTGTATGTGTGTATGAGCTTGTGTGTGTATATGCATGTTTGTGTGTGAGCTTCTGTGTGTGTGTTCTGTGTGTGTATGTGTTTATCAATTCTGTCAAATTGCACATTGTCTTAGACAAATCTTTTAGTGAAACAAGTTTTCATTAAAACTTTCTTTGTGGGGGCTGGAAAGTTGGTCCAGCAGTTAAGAGCACTGGCTGATCATGCAGAGGACACAGGTACAATTCCCAGCACCCAAATGGTGGCTACAATCATCTGTAACTCCAGTTCCAGGATATTCGACACCCTCTTCTGACCTCCATTGACATTGCACAATGTGGGTGCACCTACCTACATGCAAGCAATATACTCATACACATTAAATAAAAGTAAATAAAACATTAAAAAATAATTTCTTGGGGTTGGAGAGATAGCTCAATGGTTAAGAACGCTGGTTGTTCTTGCAGAAGACATGGGTTTGAATCCCAGTACTCACACGGCAGCTAACAACTGTCTATAACTCCAGTTCCAGGGGATCAGACAGCCTCT
>NW_008343971.1:505229-549283 GCF_000622305.1 Nannospalax galili
TATAAAAATATCTTTAAAAAATGTTGCCCATTATGTACAAAAAATTATTAGTTCACTGCATGAACCTTAATTTCCTTTGTATTTTTGAACTAGACCAGATTTCTAATTAAAACAAGAATTGTGCAAAGAAACAATATTATGTACAACCTAAAGATTTTCTATGGGAGAACAAAGAGTTGGAATGAGGAGTGTTCAAGAGAAAAGTGAAAGGAAGCTTACTTTCATAGTGACATAAATGGAACTCATCTTAATTGATATTTTTATACTTCAATTTATATGCAATTTTAAGAGTGGAAGTGGAGAAATTTCTGTCCCTTATGCTTAAAGAGGATAGTGCACACTATCCAGAGCATCCTAGACTAATCATAATAATTTATAACAATGAAGAATGAGATTCTGCTCCCTCATAACTTTAGTAGTTTTTTAAAGTTACCCTCTTCACTGGGAACAGATTTTTCTATCGGTGAAATTAAGTTACTCAAATAGGTTACTGTGAGTACTTTTAAAAAGGAGATTTTGTAACATGTGTATATTTCTTCCATCCATAAATGCTTGATTTCAGGACACCCCCATAGACCAACATCCACAGGTGATGTCTCGTATAAAATGATGTGGGTTTTGCACTCAGCTTATGTTCATGCTCCAATAACTTTTCAAACATTTCTAAATTTCTAAAATACTTGATAAAATATAAATATTATGAGAATAATTTTTACACTGTATTCTTTAGGAATAATGGCCAGAAAATAAGCTGTTGTTATTCAATACAGAAAAAAAAAGGTTTTTTTCCAAATATATTTGATTTGCCTTTGATTGAATCCAATGACACAGTATCTGTAATTACAGACATTGTTATGAAAAAATCAGGGACCAACAGTGGAAATCAGGTGAGGAGAGGAAGTTTAATTTGACACTAACAGGACTGACTCACAAATACAAAGAGTCAGACCACTTGTTCAAGTTTTGGAGGATTTTTATACTCATATGTGAGGAATGTAAGCAAAATGTATGTAGCATATACATGGTGATTACATAAGATAATATATGGCAAAGATTACAGGAAAGCAAAAGTTTTGGAAAACAAATACTTTCACCCTGGGCAACCACAGGGGCCTGGGGGAAGACCCCTGCTCACTCCTTTGTACCTATCTCTTGTCTCAGTTTTCCTGTTCTAAAGTTCTTATTTACCATCACATTGCAAAAGCTATTAACATCTGATCTGCTCTTCCATAATAATATCTATACACATTCTGTTCCAGCAAACAAGAAAGTGCCTACTATATGCATCCATCACATGATCACTGATGAAGTCCCATAATTTATATAGATACTGTCTTTCAAGGATATACTTAGGACCTTAAAAGAAGTCATTTTGAAACAATCATTTTTGCTTTAAATGAGCACATATATTAGAGACAAATGAAGGAAAATATGTTTTATCCTTTCTACCTCAGACAGAAAATTAATTGATCGTCCAATTATTTTTACTTTTTATTACATTTATTTATTTATTTATTTATTTATTTATTTATTTATTTATATGTATGTGTATGCACGCACATGTGTGAGGGCACACACTAGGACAAATTGGGAGAAACAGTTCTCTCTTTCCACTATGTGGGATCCAAGGATCAAACTCAGTTTGTCATGCTTTGCCACAAATGCCTTTATCCACTGAGCCATCTCATTTGCCTGCTATCTGGCTATTTTAATATTGAAAGTTTGAAGGAAATACATAGCTCCTCCTGGAATTTCTAAAATCAGCAGAGCTCAGCTTCATTCCCCTGATCCCATTCCCTTGGCTTGGCATTGTATATTCTTTCCTGCTTATTATCTTACAATGTCCTCTCAGCATTCTCTGTTCAATGTTAAGTACAGTAATCAATTCAGATAAAGCACTAAAAACACTCTCTTATAGAATCCAGTTCTCCTGATTAGGAAGCTACATACAGATGATAATACTGTCTGAACTGCAGTATAGAAAACATCAGTTTGCCAGATACAATTAGCATTTTCAAACATAACTCACCTTCAGAGCACTTAGTGCTAAGAGTTTGTGCACTCAAACCCCTACTTTATGGACTATTTTAAATAAAAGACTGGTTTTTTTAGTTCCATATGTAAGTATTACATAACACATGTAGGACAACCCAGCCTTTTAGATTTGTTTACTTGATCAGAAACATATTGTAAAACTGATGATCTTCAGTTTGGAATGTACATTATCCTGTTATAGCAGGACTACCCTGGGCCAGGCATTTCTTTTTCAAAAGAAAACATTTCATCAATGTAATGTATAACCCTGATCTTTTTAATTCTATTTAATTTCTTAGTTCAATCTTTGCTTCCTCAGGCTCAGTCTTAAAATTGCTTACCAAGTACTGCTTACAATTATAATCACTGTATTTTCTAATAATGTAAGGTAGAAATGGGAAACTGTTAAGGTTCAGATAGCCCCATCGCCTCACCAACAGGGCCTCACGGAGGACCTCTCAAGCTCCTGAGAAAAGGGAACCAAGCTGATAAGCACCTTGGTCTTTGAAGTCAAGAGAAGCAGACTTTTCTCTGCTGTTCAGCCAACACAGCAGGCTTCCCCTTTGATCTCTAAAGAGAACAGGTTTTAACAGTCCTGCTCTCCCACTTCCCCTGCCCAACTTAAAAAAAAGAAAAATACATCTTCCCACCTTCTGCAGGAAGCAGAAGCCTCCCTCTTTAATAGACCCCAGCTCATGCTCACAACCCCACCCAGGCAGACATTTTCCCTGTTGGGAAGGGAATCTGTCCCATGTGTTCCTTTGCTAATAAACTCTGCTTTCTCCTGATGAACCATATTTGTCATATGGCAGCATTTTATCTATCAGAAACATGTTCTCCAAGATTTGGATTTATGTCAGAATAGCCAAGAAGGTTCATGTTTCACTGTGATTTCAGGCCCTCATATTTTCTTTAACCTTTCCCTAAATCAGAGCAATGAAAGCCACATGAAAAAGTACAGTCCCTGAATAGAGTATCAAGTTTAAGAGTCCATGACCTAAATAATAGAACATTTGAGGGATAATTAGACTAGGTCAGGATTAAACCTAACATGATCTTTCACCTAACAGATATTTATTATCATATTCACATTAGTTAGGCACAATTTGTAACTGATATAAAAAGACTGAATAGCAACATTTATAGATTTCTAACTTTCAGGAATTTCAAGACTTAGTGGAAGAAATAGACATCAAATATGGCCTATCTTTTTGTAAACAACATTTTAGTATCTTATCAATATGCATACATATCTATGACATTACATGATATTGGTTGATATAACCCTAGATCCTAGCTGATCATTATCCAGTTAATTTATTCTAGCTTATAGTTAAAATAAAAAGTGAGGTTGTCATTGATACATTCTGTCTTTATTCTTTACTCTCTGATCATAATCAGGCTTATTTTAAATACACTTCTGGTTATTTTCAATTTTACTCATGACTTCCACAATACTGAAGTCAATGATTCCTACCTCCCCTACTCAGTTTTTACCTCATTAAACTTCTCTGAAACACTTGACTAATTTATTATCTCCTTTTTCATTAAAATTGGTATCTATTTGAGCATGAAAATAAAGTTGTTTATTATTTAACTAGGTAGCTACCATCTGCCAACCTCTTATGCTCATCCTCCATTTATAGACATGAACTCTAGAAAAATATAAACTCCAAGCACCCTTTATTTTTCAAGTTGTAATCTTTTTGATTGTTGCTTCTTTTCCTCCTCTGCAAATTTATGCATTAATAGCACAAAGGGAGGGGTTAAAAGTAATTGGAAAGAGAGAATTTTAGCATTTCTTCATTCTTAAAATTCGGTTCAATGGAGATTCTGCTATGTATTTAGAAGAGTGCACCTTGTATATTATGATGTGGGGGACCAGGGGAGTTGCAGATACTTCCCAGAAATTATTAAGCTATTTCTCTAAGTTTGGTGATAGGCAGGAGAAAGTTGTTGGAAATAAATCTATTTGTAGAGAGAATTGCTTACTTTCCTAGAGATCTCTTGTATTGTAAAATGAATGCAACACATGTGGCAGCCATCTATACCCATTACCAACACCTTCCAACTTGCAAAACACCACTTCATTCATTTACAACTATTATTCACAAGGGGATAGGTCAAAACTCCATTTAGGTTGATAAATACTTAAAAGATAATTGTATTGTTAAGCTGAACTTACTCTTAACAAAGTAAGTCTCCAGGAGACTGTATTTAATGCTTCTTATTGTAGACTAGGAGTCAAACCCTCAGCATCTGACAAAGATTTATCATTAGACTTAAAAAGATATTACACATTGTTCAAAAAATTATTGGGGCCTGGAAATACAGCCTATTAGCAGAAGATTTGTCTAGTATGTGCAATGTCCCAAGTTTGATGTCCAACATTACAAACAACAATATAAAAGAACCATAAGAAACTCTAAGAATCTTGTTATTGAATATTTTATAGTATTTCATTCAAGTGCATTTTTCTGATGTAAGTACCTGTTAATTGGTGATATTAGTGATTTTGGAGATAACAAAGACATACATACACAAGTAGACAGTAACTGCATATTGATAACTCTGGAAATTAATGGTCATAAAATTTTGTACCATGTTATTTTATAACAAAATGTTTAAGCACATGAAAAATTTTGCTTGTCATAAATAAATGATTAGAATTCCTAGGACTCAGGCTGTAAAAGAAACCATTTATTCTGTACTTCTTTTAATAGTTGCTTTAAATGCTTTTAAGTAATGATATTGTGAGATATGAAAGAAATGACTTCATAGAACTTACTGAGTCCATAGTTCAGAATAAATACATATGTAGGTATTACAAATATAATATAGAGACAATTAACACCAACTGGAAATACTTAAACATACTTGAGTAGACGTTAGTGTAAGCAGTCTTTTTTTCTTCTTCTTCTTTGTATTTTGATGCAGGATAAAAGATAAATTCCTCATTCTGTCCATTTCTGTACAGGTGTTTTACTCCCTATTTTAGCCATTAAAACTGTTCTTCCAGTAAACAAGAGTATCTAATTAAGTCATCTAAATGTTAAACAGCTTTATGATTCAAGAAATCAACTGGGGCATGAACAACAGGTCACATGCAGGCTGGGATTGCAGTCTAATGGAAACATATGTAAGACAGTGACAAGGGAAATGTGATTGCTCAGCTGGATGGTGCAACAGTTACCAAGGAACATATGTTCAAAGCTCATCTATCTGTTCACTACATTGTCACTTGAACATGCAAACATTTGAAACTTAGAATCAAAAAAATTACCTGGATTAAATTTGGTTTCAGAATTCTAAACCTAATACTATTGTCAGTTTTCTAGAAGGTTTTCATGCAACAAAAACAAAAGAAGGCTGGAGAAAGACACTAATGCTTCAGTGTAGCCAAATGAATTTGCAATTCATGTATAACTCACCAAATCATTGTTTTGGGTAGCAGTGTTTAAGGGGGATGGTGACATGGCTCAGCAGATAAAGGCTTTTGTCAACAAACCTGATGACCCAAGTTGACTTCTGAGGACACACATGATAGTAAGATAGAAAACTCCTTCTAGTGACCTCTACATGTACACTGTGGCATGTAGGTGCATGCACACACACACACACACACACACACACACGCTAAATAAATAATAAATAAAAATGCAATTTAAAAATTTAAGAATACTCATTCTGAGAAAGTATGCACAACTCTGAAAGACGCAAAAAGTAAGTATGTAAATTCTCTTAAATTTTAGATTATAATCTCTTGTAGGAGGCATAAATCCAGTAGAAGAAATGTATGATGTAATGGAGGCATTTGGAGCCCTCATGGTCTAGTGAGATAATGTTGCTAGCTTTTGGAATACAAATAGTGAAATCGCAAGCTTAATTACTTCCATCAAGTGGGTTCCAGGGATGAAACTCATCAGGTTAGGGGCAAGTGCCTTTATCAATCATTGAAATATCTCTCCGTCCTTTTTCCAAAATTCCAAACGCTCTCATTTATTGTATGGATTTGAACACTTTGAGTCTATTGAACAGTGGAAATATCTGTTGTGAGTCAATTTGTCTCCCAATTAATGTAGGGGTTGTCATTAAATAGTTGAGAATTGAACAAATATTCTACTGTGTTAAAATTTACTACTAAAATGCCTTTAGCAAAACAAACACTCCAAACTTGTTTTTTCAGTGTGGTTGATGCTATTATAGATTAATTTTACTTAGATTTCCCTTCCTCCTTCCCAGGAAGGGTCTCATTTGCACAACAGTCTCATTGTCCCAATAAGCTCCACAGCATCCCAGCCCAGTGCTCTTCGGCCTTTTAGACAGTATTGCTGGCATGTGGAAATCCATCCAGTGCATGGAAATTGTACTGAAATATATTATAGAAAAAAGTCATTTCTACATGAGCCAAAGTATATCTTATCTGGGTTAAAATATAGAGCCTAGAAATGCACCAATGTTTTCTGACCTTGGGCAAAAGACTCACTTCATACCAGAAATGGACAGAGAAAGACATGTGGATCTTGGGAAGAGAGTTCTGTGTCTCTAAATGAGCATATAAAGTACTGAGAAACTGAGTATTTTTTTGATAATGTGTCAGGGAATAGTAGGGATCACAGAATGGGATCTATGCAAATACAGCAACATATATTTTGTACTACATCAGGAATGACCATTATATTCCAAACAGAATATATGTCTCTTGGACACATTTTTGAAGTAAATCCAAGACAATAAATTAGAACAGGCTATGTTTGACATAGCATGCTAAACTAGGAGACTAAAAACCCATATGCAAAAAATAACCTTTAATTTATTGAATGGGAAGTAAACTTGGGGGAAAAAAGTGGGATTTAATTGTAAGGTCTGTTTAAGAAAACTATAAAGAAATGTTAAAGAAAGGGAAGAATGGATCTCAATGAAAACATACTGTTAAGAAATGACTTGACACCATTATTTTTATGTATTTCTTAAATGCTTGTATTTAATAATGCCTGATAGAGAATGTGTATTTATATTCTTACACAAAATAAATTAAAACTTCTGAAAGAAATATATGCCAACTAATATTACAACAAAATATTTTGATTACCAACACTTTTTATTTTTAATTTTTTTTAACTTTACAAAAACTTTTTGAGAATTTCATACATGTATATAAGGTGTTTTGATCAAATCCATGCCTACTCCCTCCCATCCAACTTTCCCTCCTCTGAAGAGGTAACCCCAAAATCTTTTAAGGATTAGATATAAGCTCCCAAATACTTTTGACATTTTTGGCCTTTGGAACAGAGTATATTGCCAACAGGCCCAAGGACATTTTGACTTTTAGCCCAGAAATCAGCTACATTTCTTTGGGGTCTTTTTACCCTAACTGCCTAGCCAATTCTTACCTCCTATTCTTATAATGCCATCCTCTTAAGTGGTTACCCAAACTGCCAATAGAGAATAGGGACACAGACTACTCTGGCTTCTGCCATGCTGAACAGGGATGCAGGGTGAGGCAATTGGAGTACCCCTTCAGTGGGTCTATATAAAAGACCCCCAAATCACATAACTCTTGTCTCTAAGGGGAGAAAAAAAGTCCTTGAATCACAAGTAGGAGATGTGAAGGACAAGTAAAGGCAAGAGTAATTATCATTACAAGTTCTAGACAGGGAACTAGAAAAAAGTCAGAGCAGGGCAATTTTCCAATGTTCATATAAGAATCCACAGGAGTTTCTTGACAAGGGCTTCCAAAAGCATTTTAATGTTAAAGACAGAACACTACATGATTAAATTAATTATATATTATAGAAATTGAAACATTAGAAGTGCATATCAAAGGGCAATCACACATAAGAATGGGAAGAAATCATTCCAGAGACAAGAAAGAGCATGAGCAAGTGTATACCACTGAGCACGTTTTATAACCAGAACACAAGCCATGGTAAAACAAAGAAGTCTTGGCAGGAAGGCTACTGGAGAAGCAAACTGGAATATCATCACAAACAATGTTTCATGAAATTACACATTGTTGCAAGTAAGAATTCACTTAAGAAAAGTGGAACAAGTCAGGATGACTTTCGAAATTTCTAAAACCTTGACTTTGGAAACTTGCTTAAAGTTTCCAAGTATGTTGCTGTCTATGGACAGATGGATAGATAAATAAGTTATGAAAACCGACAGAATGTAGAATGTGAATAGGTGGCTCCTGGTGGGAAATTTAGAAAAGAAATTCATACTTACACATATGTAGGGGTTAGTGAATGTCCTCAGATGACATGAGTAAGGCAGTTGGCAGACAGTGTGGAAGGTTAGAAACTGAAACCAACAGTTTCATTTCAAGAATACACAAGTGTAATTTTGAAAGGACATATGGACAGTAGGATATAGGGTGAACATAGCAGGAATTTAGGTGAGGAATTTTGGCTTAGGGCAGGCTAGATGGCTCAGCAGGTAAAAGCACTTGCTGCCAACCTGAAGATACCTGTTCAACCCTTGGATCCTATGTGGTGAAAAGAAAACCAACTACTCACATACACCACCCATGCATGCATGTGCACACACACACATACACTACACCACAAACACTCCTCCACCACACACATACACATACCACTAACATACATGGTACACCGACAGTAAATAACTAAATGTAAAAAGTTAAAGATATCAGAGGCTTAATCTCTTATGCTTGGAATCATTGGCCCTAAATATTTCATAGAACTTAAAAATTTCAGGAATGCTTAAAGATTATTATTGAAATAAACTAAAAGTATAAATTACTGTCAAAGCAATGAGCAACATAGAGCCCAGGAAAGAAAATGCACCTCCTGCTCAAAATGCAGAGGATTTAAGAATGGAGAAATAGAGATTTATGTCAGAAATCTTCAAAGAGTTAAACTGCTCAAGTTACTTTGAAAAGGATACAACCATTGTAGCAAAAACAGATGCCAGTAAAAGAAAAATTGAAGGATAGTCTCACTAATCTCTTGTGCAAACATCATATGGGAATATCACATGCATGTATGAATGTGTGCATGTTTGTAGAGTGTATGTGGTGTATGTGTTTGTGGTGTGGTGGTTGTGAGGTATGTGTGTTCATTGTGAGTTTGTGTGTTGTAGTGTGGTAGTCTTTTCAGTGTATATGTGCTCATTGTGGGTATCTGTTTGTGATGTGTGGTGTGTGTGCTGTGTGATATGTATTTGTGGTGTGTATTATGTGTATGATATGTGGTTGTAGCTTATGTATATGTAATTAGTATGTTTTTGAGGTGGGTGTTCATTGTGTGGGGGGATGTTTGTGGTGTACATGTATGTTTGTAGTGTTTACATGCTTGCGTTTTATAGTGCGTATTTGTCTTTGTGTGTTTGTGGTGTGTGTGTGTGTTTGTGTGTGTGTGCTGTGTATTTGAGTGCATATTTGTGATGTGTGCAGTTCTGCTTCATGTGGTGAGCCCCTGAGTGGACACAGAGTCCAGAGAAAAACTTCCTGTCTCTCCAATTTCTCTTCTCCAGAACTGCCTTGAGATAAGCTCTCACTTAACCAAAAATACATTAATTCAGGTAGGCAGCGTGGGCAAGAAGCGAACTCCCAGTATCTGCCTGTCACTGGCCCCCAATCCTGGGGTTACACAGAAGCACAGGCATGTCTGAATATCTCTGCATGTGCTGGGAAGTCACACCCATGTCCTCATGCTTGCACAGCAAGCACCTTCACACACTGGCCATCTCACCAGCCTTGATGTTACTAATTTCACCTTCAAATTCATTTCAACGTGAAGTTTATTTTAGAAATATAGAGGTGTTGGAAGCATAAGTATTTCACTAATTAAGGTCAATAGTTGTCAAGTTATTAAAAGGAGAAGACAATAGAATCAAGTGTAAAAGATACCTAAAAGTGAGCATTGTGACGTGCAGTACAGAAACCTCCATACACACAGAAAATGCACTTTGGGAAAAGTTTCCCCAGATGCTTAAAACTGTTTTCACTTTAGTCTATCACCTTTCAATAATATATGGAGAGGAATATTTACTTGTGTAATTCATGCCCACATAGATAATGTTGTTTATTTCATCATGACTTGTTGTAACAATGATAGATAACCAAAATTTATAAGAGAAAAAGAAACATACATTGTGATACTCCACATTGTTTATCAAGATAGCTAAGAGTAGTGAATTTGAAATACATTGATTAGTCTCAAAAATATAAATGCAAGGCCTTAAGTCATAGGTACTGTATTTTCACTTTTAATAATTTTTAATTTTCAGTGCCATTGTTTTTATAATAGTACATGTATGTTCTAAATATATGAATATATATATATATATATCATTTATACATGCCCTCAAGTAAAATGAAAAATAATCAGAGAGACCTATAAAAATCCTGGTATGGTGGTGAAAATCTGTAATTTCTAGGATCCAAGAGGCTAAGAAGCCAGACTGGGCTACATAGTGAGTTCAAGGGTTAGCCTGACTATGTACCTAGACCTTGTCTCATGAAACAATTAAAATTGAAAATTCAGAGTTTCTGAATCTTTACAGCCTTTATATATTTACAAAGACATGTAAAAATATGACAATATCGTTACGCATTGTAAGTGCAAGTTTTCCACTATATTTTTAGCTAATTTTTTTAAATATTAAAATAAGAACAAAACACTTTGGATATGGTATACAGCTAGAAACTGCGGAGGACTGTATGTTGGACACTGCAACAGTGATCGTGCTGCAGACTCAGCTAGCCAAATGTTTTATAATTTGTAAGTAGACATAATTTTGAAATGCTTTGTCAGAATAATTAAGAAAGTGTAGTGATTGACAGGATGTAAAGTTTCAGAAGACTGAGACAATAATGGAGATGAATAGAAAAACCAAAACAGGAAAGTTAATCATCAATTCTATTATTTAATGCAGGTCAAGTATGATTTTGTATCCAAATGTCAATGTACTAGAGTCTTAAATTAACAGAGATCATTAGAAAATAGTTGTCCTAAGTCCCATGAAACAAATACATGAAAGGCAAATGAATTCATGGGACTGAGATACAGCGATGGGACAGCAGTTATATGGAAGAAAACTGTAAATCAAACGTTTGAGAAATCAGGTATATGCATAAACCAATATTTATAAGTGTATAAATAGGAGGTTGAAGAAATGGTTCAGCAGTTAAGAGCAATAGCTGCTCTTACAGAGGACCCAGGTTCGGTTCCCAGCCCCCACATGACAGCTAACAACTGTTTCTAATTTTAGTTCCAGGGGATTCTGAAACCTCTTCTGGTTTCCACAGCTATCAGACATTTAAGTGGTGTACATATATACATGTAGGCAAACATTCACACACATAAGATAAAAAGTAAATAAATCTTTAAAAATTAAGTGCATATGAAGATATTTAATATCATCTATAGAAGAGAATTTAATAGAACATAAAATTAACCATTTTAATGTATTAAATTCAATAGCATATAAAATATTATACAATCATTATTGAACTCTAAAATATTTTATTGCCTCAAACGAAATTCACATCATCCTTAAATAGTTCCTCTTCATTTGTCAATGCCTCAACTTGATAACCACCATTATTGTCTTCTGTGCTTATACAATCTGAATATTTAGCATAGATAAAATGTCCCCACATGACTTCTTGCACTTCTAGCTTCTGTGTGTCAGTCCTTCATTTTTCTTCCTTCCATGTCTGAATAGTCCAGTTAGCAGTGCCACAATCATTTCTTATATTTCTTATTGAACTGTTGTGATTTATGGTTCTTAATCAAATTTAGACCCCCGTCCCCAGTCATGCCTCCCCCATCCCCCCACCAGACCCCATGTATTCTGCCATACATGTTAAGTCCTACTCATTCAGGCATTTGTACCAAAATGTCCTTAGCATAATTTGTCCACTGGAGTCTAGTCAGCCAATCTACTGATCATATGTAGGTCATACTCTCCCTCACCGAGCAGCAATCAGTTTCCAATAGTTCTCAGTCTAGAGTCAGCCTGCCACCTATTTCTCTCTTTCCCTTTGGGCCACAGTTTAATCAGTTGGCATCAGTCCTGTGCTCAATGCCACCACTGCCATAAGTTCACATGTGCAAGCTTCCAGTGGCATGGAAGCCTCAGCTTCCCTGTGTTCATGAACCAATGCTGGCTCTTACAATCTTTCTGCCCCCTCTTCTGCAATGGCCTCTGAGCCATGGGTGGGTGAGTTTCAATATAGGAGACCTGTTCTCCATTCTACCCTCTCTTACTTTTCTAAACAGCCAGCTGTGACCTTCTTTGTGCATTGCACTCTTTTGTATAAAGAAGCTTTCATAGTGAGAGTTGAGGGAGGTGTTAGTTTTCTCTCTACGCTTTGTTCCACTATGCTCCATTAGCCTTAGGTGTCGCAGTTCAACTGTAGATGTGCAACCTAGTACTGGGGATCTCTCAGACGTATATAAATCTGTGTCTGACTAGATGTGTTTCAAGTTCTTGCAGGGTAGTAGACTAGTCTGGGTGAATGGTGGGACAGGATACTTGGCAGGCTGGTCAGGTTAGTAGGAGGCCTGGTCTGTGTCAGAGAGGTTAGGAGACAATGGATTCTATGCTAGGGAGTTTAGCTAGTTTGGGTTAGGAAGCTAATACAGGGATCTGAGGTGAAGAAATTGGAGCCTGCTGGCAGAGGACGGGGTGTGATGGATGTGAGGAATTCACAACCATTTTTTTTTAACCTTCTGAATGTTTGTTTGCTACTTGTTTTGGATTATATTTTCTTGTCATTATTATTATTATTATTGTTGTCTTTTTGAAGCAGGGTCTCCCTGTAGCCCCAGCTGTCCTGGAACTCATTAAGTAGACCAGGCTGGCCTTGAACTCACAGAGATCCGCCTGCCTCTTCCTCCCAAGTGCTGGGACTACAGGCGTGCACCACCAAGCCCGGCTTCTTGTCATTATTTTAAGTGCCAGTGTTTTAGTGCATATTTAATTTAATAGGTATTACATATTTAAATATTGATATATAACATACAATATTCCTCTCCACAATAATTAACTTATGGATTAATTTGTCAATGTACTGGGAGAAACACTGAAAATATGAGTGACTACCAACACAGTACAATTTGATTAATTCCTCCAAAATGTTTCCAAAGTCTTCCAAATGTTTTTCACATTTATGAACAAATGACGCAAAATTTATACCTCATTGATTTGTTTCTTTAGTTTCTGGTGTACTGCCTTTTCCTTGTTGAAAGTCAATGTGCTTTTTAATAACACATTTACAATTTATAAGATATTAATTCAAATATGTGCAGGACACAGTTAATTATTAGTTTGTGTGTTTGTGAGAGATAGAAAGGGGAAGGAGGAGGCGGAGAAGGAGGAGGAGGAGGAGGAAGAAGGGAGGAGGAGGAAGAGGAAGGGAGGAGGAAGGGGAGGAGGAGGGGAGGAGGAGGAGGGAAGGAGGAGGAGGAAGAGGAGGAGAAGAGAGAGACAGAGAGAGAGAGAGAGAGTTGGCCATCAATTGTAGGCTTTGTGGGAAATAGACAACTAATATATCACCAATTCACCAATATCTTTAAAATATAATTCATGAGGTTCACAAAATTCTGTTATCCCTAAAACAGCCATACCCCAAGCTTCCTGCCAACCCTTTGAGATGTATCTTCAAAGCCACTATAATGGTTTATATGACTATTGCTGAGACACTGACATGTGACTCTTTTGAGAAGCCCACACCCATACTTGGGTGTGTAGTACATTTTCCCTGAGTGGGACAATTCAGATAAACTCATGCTTAGAGCTATGTTAAAACCACTTCTCAATTCTTCAAGTGGCCCATCCAGAGACATTTGTATGTGTGGAAAAGTAAAGGATCTCAATTTCATCGGAGTGGAGATCTCTGAAAAACTCCCTAGCTTGCTGCCTGTGGGAGCCTGGAGCTGTGACTCCAGACAGTGCCCCACTGCTACTGACAAGTGAACTGACATTCAACTAATACACACAAAACAATATTAAAATCTCTTTAATAAAGGAACATGTGATTAGATTCTCGATTCTCTGGTTGCCTTTACTCATCATTTGGAAACACAGCTGCTCATATCTTTGGACTAAGAAAGCCGAGGTTCTTGAAAATTTCTATGAATGATAGACCCATGGAAAGTGACAGCTGGGAGAAAGATTTAAAGCAAATGACCTGAGTTCTTCAACTTTTTCATTCAGAATTTAGATTAGAAATTCCCCAGGGAAAGTAAATAAGGCAAAGTGCCTGTTCTTATCTTCTAACTTCCTAAGAAATTAATGACTAATAATCTACTAATAAAATAAACCTTTATTTGATTTTCTTACGACCATGTAAGTATGGCTGAGGCCATTATGTAAACTGACCCAGATTCTATGAATGTATTTTGAAACAATTCTTTGTCTTTTCTTGCATTGATTGTGAGGCTTTCACTGTAGATTGAACACCCCATTCATTTTCACTGCCATTCATGAGGTGAATTGATATTTACGTTTCTTAAGCATTGAAATGCCTCAGTTTCCTCATTTTTCAGTTAAGATGGCTGCCATTTTTTCAAAATGTTCTCAAACAAAAGCAAATAAAAGAAGAAAAATAGCACAATCATAAATGGAAGCCTTTAAAGATGGAAGGTACTGCAGATTTGACAGGTTTTGAGATGCATTACATAACACCAAAGTTGTCTCTTGACTTCATCTAACATTCTCTACAATAGGAACATTAAAAATGTTTTTGAGGTTGTTCTAGTTGGAAATACTCTCATAAGTATTTCTTAAGCAATGAGGACTCATTTACTCCAATATATTCTTCAGGTTTACATGCCCCATCAGCTCTTAGAATTTACTCCCTAGAGGGGATCCTGTCCCACTTCAGAATCAGGGTTAGTGAATAAACCAACCAAACACTAGATTGTGTCTGAGGATGCCACCTTTAGTCAGCCCTCTTGAATGAAGTGGCATCTGGAAGTTTTCAAGGTTTTCCCAGGCTTCCAGAAGTTATTATAATATTTTAAAATATATTTTTTTGTCAACTGCTTACATGGAATCTATGTATTTTTCCATCTTTTTAACCTATTACAGAGAGGCTAGAAATATGGCTCAGTGATTTAAGAGCACTTACTGTTCTTGGAGAGGATCCAGGTTCAATTCCTATCACCCACAAGGCAGCTCGCAACCTCCTGCAATTTTACTTCCAGGGGATCTGATGTCTTCTTCTGGCCTTCTCAGGCATCAGATATGAAATACAAATAATAAATCTTTAAATTATAATATCTCAATAGATGATCAGTAATACAAAGACTGTGATACTATATAATAGACGATAGATTTTCAAATACAGTCTTTATCTCTTTTAACCAATCTAAAGAAATTTAAAACACACCCTTCAAACTTAATAGACATGAAAGTAAAAGGAGGGTGATCGGATAGAAGGAGGAAAATAGTCAGGAGAGAAGTGGGGAGCACTGCGAGGGTGTGGGGCAATGCAGAAAGGGGAGCATATTAGAAGAAATTATAACCTCATGTATGACAATGCCATAGTGAAAACTATAATTTGTATACTAAGGTAAAATTACTTTTTAATGAAAAAAAGATGAATAAATAAAATTTCCCTCCTTGGTCTATTTTCCTCCTATAATTGGTACATCTTTCCCTTGTCCTTTGGACTTGGCTCCAGTCTAACAATGTCCCTGTTGGATTATTTGCATCCAATTGTTTTATCCCTTCTTATAACTTGATAAATAATGAACATATTTCTGGTCTGGAGCACGTCAGTCCTAGAGAACTGTCATTTTCCCTGAGTATGTCTGTGACAGTGTTCTTACAACAGTAATAATGTCTGAAAACACTTAAAGCAACCTGGATAATCACTTAGAAAATTTAGGTCTGTTCCATGGTCAAAGAATTAAAAATTCTTTATCAGTTATAAATATATAAGGAAATGCAAAATCAGTAAAATTCATACTTAGGCAAATATAATTTAAAACATTAGAAACATTGATAACATGAATTATTTGTAAAACATTTATCAAGTAGGTTATTTTTTGTTGAATGACTTATAAGAGAAGGAGGGTATTTTTCTACACCTGTCTGCATCTTCATAATACTTTCTAAGCTTGGTTCTGGTTTCATAATTTTAACCTTGACACTTCTAGTTTTCAAAGTCCATTAATGAGAAGATAGTGTTGATGTCATTTCACTTCCATTTGTATCTCGTCTTTCAGTACCACCTTTAAAATGTATGTTAGCTGTGCGTGGTGCCGCACACCTTTAATCCCAGCACTCAGGAGGCAGAGGCAGGTGGATCTCTGTGAGTTCAAGGCCAGCCTGGTCTACATAGTGAGTTCCAGGACAGCTGGGGCTACAGGGAGACCCTGTCTCAAAAAGACCAAAAAAAAAAAAAAATAGTATTCTAATTATTTAAAACAGGGCTAGAGATGGCTCTGTGGTTAAGAGCATTTGCAGCTTCCAGAGGACCAAAATTTGCTTCTCATCATCCATTTGGGGTAGCTCACAACCACCTGTAGCTCCAAATCCAGGAGACTCAGTGCCTTCTTCTGGCCTCCTCGGGCATCTGCACACAGGTGTGCATATACCCACAAAGTGATACACATCCTCATAAAGAATCAAATGTAAAAAAATTCCAGTTTCTTGGATACTTATGTAGAATCTTACCGATGTGTTAATATCAATGTCCCCATGATTATTTTATGGCACAGTTTTTCTTTTACTGATTAAAGCATCTGATAATGGAGGTGAAATTGCAATGATTAGCTTGAGAACCGCTTTCTAGTATTTGAACCACAGTAATGGTAATCATTTGCATTTTATGAAAAAACAAAGGCAACCCTACAAGACAGACTCTTCAGTTATGATTGTGACATCCTGGGAAACCAAAAATCTTGGCCAAAACTAGCAAATATAATTTGTAGAATCTGAGGCATGTGATATAGGTGACAGAAATTGCTAATAAATCCAAAACATCAAGTGAAATATTTCCTAAAAGCATGAAAAATTTTCATGGTAGGCCATCAGTACCTCCGGAGTTTCAAATTCATTCTTTTGTTTCCACATTGTCTACAATTTGGGAGGCTGCTGTTTTATCTACCACTTGTATCTATTATTGTTTTCTGAATCCCTCACAACAGTTGAAATGCAGGCTTTTACCAAATGCTTCCCCAAGCAGAAACATACCTAATCACCCATCCTACCACCAGAGTGCTGATCCGTGATACTGCTTAGCAGGGCAAGTGTAGAAGCAGTGGTTTGTTTGATGGCTGGTAGGGGTTGCTCCAAGTTTCATATCAGCAGTATTTTGATCATGGTAGATTTATTATGAGTCAAGAATCCTGGGAAATAACAGATAGTTTATCCAATGTTCCAAAGGATCTTTTGGTGTCTTTATCTAATTGATTAATCCATCTCTGCAAAGAAATAGTTGGATTAAGTTTCTTTCTACTGAACTATGTCTACTGCAAACCAAGATGCAGACGATTTATCAGTAGCACATTTTTGATATTCAATCTTTTTTTCTATCCTAACTCTTAAATTTGGATTTAATAATCATTGAAGAGTCACCCTTTATTTCTACTACACTGTTTTCTATTCCTAGATTGTATTTCTGAAAGCAGTTCTAGAGAAAAGAAAAGCCATTAGTAATAAAATAATAACTTTCTTAAGGGAATGACAACTTTCATTCTCAGAGTTTATTGTAGTCAGCATAACTGATTAGCCCTTCCTTTTCCGAACTATGATAACCAATCCAGGTTGCTTCTTCCTCACAAGTTTTCTATTTTTCACATCCTTCAATTTAACAATGTCATCATGAAAATGTCTGCAGAAGGACTGTAATGACTGTGAGTACTAACATTTACCCAGAATAATCATGGCACATGGTCTATGTTTAATAAGTAACAGTTCTACCAAATATCAAATTACCTTCCTTCTCGGCCCTTTTTCTTTTCACCCCCTGTATGTCCAAATATTTTAAAATAGTTCACCTTTGCTATTTTGTATTAAATAGGTTGCAACAACATAGAGTAATGACTCAGCCCCAATATTCCTAATAATAATTAAGCTCTTCTTTCAACCCACACCATTGGGAGTTAATGTAATGTTTCATTTCCAGTCATTGGCTGCATAATTCTGCAGTTCTCTGTGTGATGTATTGTCCAAGGTTTCCCCTTCTGATTACAAGTGGTCAGAATGGTGAACATCAATACCCTAGTGGTCATATCAGGAGACTCTTTTGTAGGAAAAAAATACAAGTCTCCCTTGATTTTTCTCCAAGCAAAATATTTTTATGCTTCTGGTTAAACTCTTTTCATATCATGGTGGCTCGTGCTTTTTTTTTATTTGTTTTTAGTGAAGTGTAGAATATAATACAATGATTAGCACAGTCCAATTAATACATTCTGTGTATGGTTTCAAATACTAGGTCTGCTTAGATTTTAAATACATTTATTTTTATTGAGAGTTTCATACACATAAATAATGTGTTTGATCAACTCCTCCCTCCAATTCCCTCCATTCCAACTTCTAACCTATGTCCCTGCCACTATTCCTTCTAAATTTCATGTGTTTCTGTAAAAATTAAAAAAATAATCATAATAAAGCACTTATTCAATTTATGTATGTATATGGGTATGGGAAAATCTATCTGAGCACATTTATCCTCTCAGAAACCTCTTCCCTAAAGAAAACTGATTCTCACTCTCCCAGCAGCCATAAATCACAAATAGCTTCTAAGCTTGTGGTGAGAGAGTAGGAGCCCCGCTTTAATTCTGCTTCAATTCATGCGGGGATTTTGGCTGGCTTGATCTTGTGCAAGTTTGTACATGCAGTCACAGCTGCTATGAAATCAATATGTAGTGGCCCTTTCATACCCAGGATATAATCTTTCAGACATCGTCTACCCATCTACCCCCTCTGGCACTCACTGTCTTTCTTCTTCCACTTCCATGATGATCCCTGAGCCTTGGAAGTAAAGGATACGATATAGATGTCCCATTCAGGGCTGAGTATTTCACAGTCTATTATGCAGAATTACCAATTGTGGGTTTCTGTATTAGTTTCTATCTACTGTGAATAGAAGATTCTCTGATGAGGGTTAAGAGATGCACCAGTCTACTGACATAAATACAAGAACTTAGCAGGCAATTTATCACTATGTTTATTTAGCAGATTAATAGTATTAAGTTGTCTCCTGGGGCCTATGACCTATATTCATGCCATATTGCATGAATGGGTAGATCTTGCCAGGACAGTCACTGCTTGAAGGATTGAATCTTGAAGGATTCACATCTAGGTAAGTTTAATGATTAATTTTCTCTTCAGGTAGCATTCATAGCACCTTCCAGCACTATGAAAGCAATCCATTAGAGATGAGGCTTTAAAGTCAGCACTAGCTTGATTTCTCCTTGTCTGTTTTATAGCTCATGTACATAGCACCTTCAATAACAGGGTTTTGCTGTCAAGCTCTGGTGGGTAACCAAGAAAAGGTACAGTGTCCAGTATTGTTTTTAGGGTCTATGTGTCCCATGATCAACAGCTTCCAAAGAGGGAGTTCATCTCTAGCACTGGCCTTTACTTTGATAGCCTATGGTGTCTAGTAGTAGCAATTTCCCTCCCACTGTAACGTAACTCATATTAATCACCTTTTATAATGTATTTGTATACACTTTTAGAAGCATGTCTGGTATATATGGGCATGTGTATGTCATGGCACACTTGTGGAGGTCAGAGGCCAACATGCAGTGAGGTGGTTCTCTCTTTTGACCAGGTGGGTCCTAGGAATTAATTCAGTTATCAGGTTTGGTGGCAAGTGCCTTTACCCCCTACGCCATCTTGCTTGTCCCTAATTTTAAGAAAAATTAAAAGTATGTCTTCATTGCATTTGCTAAAATAAGAGAATATATGCAATATAAGTTTCTGATATAATCAGAATGAATTTAAACTTGAAATAAAATTGCTTCCTAAGTTCCCTGGATGCATAGAATGAGATATTGCTAGAGGTCTAGGTTGTAAGCCTGAGCTTTTAAACAGTAAGCCATCTGTCTAGTTCTGAATGAGATAACTCTCACTGAGCTCTTATTACATTACCATCTTGAAAGTTGGTAAGTGCTATTGTGGGCTTGGTTATCACATCGAACAAAATGTTTCATAGGTATGGGCCTGTGAAAAGAAAGGTGGTAAGGATTAAAAGATGACTAGCTCAATGGCTTAATGTGTAGTAGAGTCATCTGTGCAGGGCTGATGGTCTGAATTTGCTCCCTTGATCACACAAGAACGGCAAAGATAACCAAGTTCTCCCAAGAGTTCTCCTCTGATGTCCAGACATATGCCCTGACACATGTGGAGAGAGAGAGAGAGATTTTTAAATAGAATTAGAGAAATTCAAATGAAATTTTTCTCCTTCAGAATACACTGCATTTTTGAAATATCTTGTTTCATTTTTAGAAGGGAGCAAAAATTTAATATCTCCACATTAAAGTAAAATAAAGTACTGAATTGTATATGACACATTAATAAAAAATTCCAAATAAGTCATAAAAATTTAAAGCACTGTGACTGTTACATTTTATTTGCAATATTAGCTTGGGGTAAACTATAAATTAAAAAATGACAGTAATTTAATTAAGTAAAACACAGTAGACTGAAACATTGGTTACCCTGTTGCTCGGCAGAAATCAAGTGAAGTGATTCAGAGTTATGGACCCTACTTACTACACTGATGAAATATTTGACTTTGGAAATAACCATGTTGCTCTTGGCCCCTGTTGTCCAGTTCAAGTTAATATATAATTCACTATATTGGAAGGAAAAGCAAGTCTCAGATCCCATGGTTCAGTTAAATTATTTTGGCAATTATGTTACTTAAATATGTTCAAACATAAAGCAAAGAATAAAGCACTAATGTGATAGCTTTTATATAACTATAAACTAAAACAAATGTATACATTAAATAAAAGAAAAGCTATAAAACCAATAAAATGCAAATTAACAACATTTGTTTAAAATGTCAGCTGAGAGTTTTACTAAACCCAATTGCTAACCCACATAGGGATGTTTCACTGCATGCCATGTTGCAGATTCTAAACTGTCAGCATTTCTCCACTTCCCAGGGTCCTCTGAGGACTCAATTTCCCACAGCATGATTCAATCCAAAAAGGCTGGAAATTTTGTTTGGAGAGCGCTCTGTGAATCAGCTGGCTCTCATTTGGCAAGCAATCATCTTCCACGTATTAAGTTCAGTACTTTTCTTTCTTCATTACTCTAACACAATGACAGTCATATTTATAATGGCAATGTGATTGTAAACACAAACAAAAATGTCGACCCTTACAAAGCATGAGGTTACTGGATAAAACTTGGTCATTCCAATAATTTCAACATGCTTAGATTTTTGTTAGATCATTAAAATAAACACACATGTGCACATGCACACCTGTGGTTTAAATCACGCAATTATTTTGGGTAAGACTAGGAGCAGAATAATGAACAAACATATGGTAAATACAAAATGTTAGAGAACAGTAAATGAACACAGAGCAATGAAAATATACCTACTTCAGTGTAGGAATCTATGGAAGGGGTGTTAAAAGTATGCCATTGTACCCCTGAGGAACAGATCCTCAAACGACCTTAAGAATAAAAATAAATCGGTTTATCTGGACCAACTGTATGACCTTAAATAATGAAAGTATAACCAAAGATTAAATGGGCCAACATAATTTCATTAGGGCCCATATTTATAGCTAACAAGCAACAATGCCAGACAAGTGATACCTTCTTTTGAGTTGTTGGCCAGGGTGGCCAAAGGGATTCCCAGATAGTAACCCAACATAGAACTGGTAAAATGAACAGCAGACCCCAATCTTATCCAAAGGAATATAGACAATTGATTACCACTAGATGAGGAAGAGCTGACTAAAACAAAGACCTCTAGATAGGCTGACTAGATTCACCAGAAGGGTAAGTAGTGGGGAATGGCTGGGGTGCCGACAACACAGCAGACAGTAGCAGGGATATCAGAGTATAAGGGCTCTAGTCGGGGGAGGGAGGCTATGGGAGTCTGCTACCTGGGAAGTGGGTAAATAAATAAATAAATAAGAAAAACAAATAATTCTTCAAAGCATGAAAATTTGCTCCTTAATAATTAGTAGATGTGAAAAACATTACCATTAAAATCTACCTGATGACTTTATATCCATGCTCAGATGCCAAGGTGCTCAGAAAGTAACCAACTGTGACTAGTAATAATCAAATATATAGAGATTAGAAACCCATGTCCATCTTATTGTCAATTGTATTAAAAATGAATTTTTCTCTATGAAACTGTACTTTAATAATGAAATGGAGATCTTTTTTAAGGTTTAAAACCTCACTTAATTTTATGTCTTATAGGGTTTATATGGAGTACAATATTGTATAACTGCATTAATTCAACTATAAACCTAAAAGTTTACAGCCAATTCTGAAAGAGATGCATCTTAGCTCTGGAAATTGTTATTGAATATGTGAATGTTGTTGTAATGAAATGCCTCTTCTAATTATATGGTTACTAAATAAATAATTTTTAAAAAGTATGCCATTGTAGAAAACTTTTAATTGAGCATTGATCATTTATCACATATAGTCAGAGAATCTGGCATGTATAGCTGTCTTAGTACCTTTTCTTATTTTTGTTTACTTTTTAAACATTTATTTATTTACTGTGTTATGTGTCTTTATGAATCTGTGTGTGCCGTGCATGTGTTCATGCTATGGTACACATGTGGCAATCAGAAGACAACTTACGTGATCCATCTCTCCTTTAATCATCTTGGATCTAGGATTTGAACCCAATTCTTCAGGCTTGACAGCAAGCACCTTTACCTGCTGAACTATCAGGTCAGCCTTCTTAGATACTTTCCTTGATTGTATGATCAAATACCTGGCAAAAATCAATTTATGGGACAAGTGTTTATTTTGATTTATGATTTCAGAATAGAGTCTGTCATGGTAGGGAGATACATATTCAGAAGTGGTATGTTAGGATCCTACAGAAATTCTACTTTTAATTTTGAAGTCCCTCCATACTGCTTTTCAGAGTGGCTGCACTAGTCTCTTCCACCCAGAGTACAAAAGTGTCCCCATCACCCTTACTAGTATTGTCATCGTTTATTTTCTTATGAATAGCCATTCGGACTAGAGAGAGGTGGAAGATTAACGTAGTTTTAATTTATCTTTTCCTGATGAATATTTTTCATATATATGTATTGACTCTGTGCTCCTCAGCATTTTTATTATTTTTAAGCTAGTATGTACTTCATGTTTTGGGGATATTTTATAATTTAATTTTCTAATTTTACATTTATTTTTGATTATATGCACGTATAGAATGCATTTTAATCATCTTCAAGCCATATATCCCTCTCATATCTGTCTCTGGCTCTTACTGACTCCCTTCTACCCAATAGTCTCTATTCTACCCCCATGTCTTGTGTGTGTGTGTGTGTGTGTGTGTACTTATGTCTGCATCTTACGCAAGTAATCACACCTGCTGTGTGTTCATAATTTCTACAACCACATCATGTCCAGAAGACAGCATTTCCCAGCACTCCTCTTCTCTCTTCAGTCCTTAAACCTGGACTCCCCACCCCACCCCATGCTGCTCCATGGGTTTTGGAGGGGATTATATAGGTGTCCTGTTTAGGGCTGAGCACAGTCACTTCTCCTCAGCATTTTTACCAGTTGTGAGACTGTATTAACCATTACTTTCTGTAAAAAGCAAACTTCTCTGACACAGACTGAGAGCAAGCATAGTCTATGAGTTTTACAAAACATCATCATTTGAGACCTATTTATTTCATTTACCCATTTCTTCACCGATTATTTACCTTTCTGATGTTTAACTTCTCTTTTTTGCTATGGATATCTTTTATTTTAAAATTTAGGTGAAAATGACTTTCATTGAAATATAAGACCATCAGATATTGAGAAAGTTGTAGCTTAAAAATATTTAATTGAACTTTGGAATTTTCATATAATATAATTTGATGGCATTTAGATCCCCTTCCCTATCTCCATTTCCCTTTATTTATCCCCTGCCCAATTTAATGTACATATATACATGTGCACGCACACACACACGCACACACTGCCTATAGTCTGATTTGTGCCTCCAAATGTCCTTCAATGTGGGTTCACCCACTAGATATAGATATAGATATATAGCCTATTGGAGTCTAATTTGTGCCTTCAAATGTCCTTCATAGTGTGTCCATCCACTGGAGTCTGGTTAAACTACCGACAGTCCCATGCTTGAAAGAGACTATGTCTGACTTCCCTGAAGCTATCACTTACAAAAATTTCCTTAGGTGAAGTTGGAGCTTCTTCAAGTTCCTCAGCTCTAGGTTGGGATTTTTTTTTTCTGGTTTCAGTTTGTGTGGGAGTTTCTTTATGAAATTATATATCTATATATAGAGAGATATATAAAATATTATATATAATAAAAATACATATAATATATATTGCATATAGTCTTTCTGAGACAGAGTCACTCAATAGCCACAGTGGTCTGAAACTTGTTATAGAGACCAGGTTGGCCACCATCTCACACAGATCCTCCTGTCTCTGCCTCCTGAGTGTTGGAATTAAAGGAGTCTGTCACTATACACAGCTCATCTGTATATATTTTAAACACTAATGCTCTGTCAGATGTACAGTTGTCAAAGGCTTCCATTTTGTAGACAGTATATTGACATGATTGTTTCTCTTACTATGCAGGAAATTTTAAATGAAATCCAGCATCCATTCATGTTAAAAAGTTTCTTGCAAACAATGTGAAGAATTCAATTTAATTAGAAAATGAAACCCTACCAGTGACAATACGTGCAATGCTGAAAAATTTGATGGTTTCTTCCTGAAATTAGGATGTTCCTTATGACATCCCTTCTTTATATGTAACATTGTAATGAAAGTCAGTCACAACATTAACATGAAACAGAAACATAAGTATATAGAATGGGGAGAACAGGGAAGAGAAATCATGATGGAGAAAATGTAGGATAATCATCACAAAATAACAACAATACAAAATAACAAGAGCAAGAACCCCAAAATCCTAGCAAGGAGGCAGGATTATAGCTGGGTCGGATGATAGAAGAGATTGCACAAAGTCAATTTCTTTTCATTGTGTTGACAGTGACCAATTGGGAATTCAAGTCAAGAAAGTATTATCACTTATATCTATAAATATTCCAAATGAAATATTTAGGTATCACTATAAGAATCTGTAGAAATTTTACATATAAAGAAAACTATGAGTTAGATGAAAGAAATCAAGGTCTAAATAAATGAATAAATATCCTTTAGGAGTCTATTTTCTTAGGATGTCTTCTCTTTATAAATCGTGAAGTAATTCAGGCTTAGGAAAAAAGAATGATGTATGTTCTCCCTCATATGTGGATCATAGCACCAAATCCTTACATGTGAGTATGTATCCAGATGTAGCTGCAGGAACAAGAGGAGAAATCAGGGAGGTAAAGAGAAAGATAGAACCTGAGGGAGAAGAACAGTAGGAGACAAGTGTTACTAAGGGAGAAATGGACAAAAATGGGGCTACTTAAATGGGGGGGGATGGTTATACAAGAACCTTGGGGATAAAGAGAAAGGAGCTCCAGAGAGGTGGGACCATAGGGAAGGGTATTATCAAGGGAGAAATGGGGAAAATGGGGGCATCTTAATTGGGCAAACCATGGTATAAGGGTTAGACAAGGAGAGAAAGGGGAGAAATAAATAATGCTTGGGTGGTTTTAAAAAACAATGAGGGAATCATCTTGGTCCAACAGCCTAATGACAAATTATACATACAATAGTGCTACATGAGTCCATGTGTATAGATAAAGGCTACATAACAAGAAACAGTGCCAGGCAGCAGAAATCTTTCTTTGAGTTGTTGGTCTGGGTGGTCCAAGAGATTCCCATAATAACATAGGCTATTGCCATAGCCCTGGATTGACTCACAGAATTTGAAGGTAAGACCCTACTGCTGAGGACAGAACCTGCTTCGGACACAGGGTTTGGAGCAATAGAGCTGCAACTATCCTGAAACCACTTCCCCTGAAGCCGAGCTCTCAAAGCTTTGGAGAGCACTGTGAAGGTGCCAAGGGAAAACATCAATGAATGGTTTAACAACAGCTTCAAGACTAACAAACCACATCAGTGGCCAGCACACCACACCACATTGCTGCAGTAGTGGTATTTTTATCTGGGGGTAAACAACAGCTGCCTAATTGGACTATAAGGCCACTCGATGGGCAGAAACTCAAGTGTGGTACTATGAACATAACCAAATACTCATGGCTGGAGTGGTCGAAGCTCTTAGAGAAAACCCCAAGACTGTCACATCCCTCCCTAGGCTAATGCAATTTCTTACTATGTGCAAATTATGTAACCTTATAATTACAGACAAATATTCCAGTCACCACTCATCAAAGAAGCTTATTTTACACCAGTGGGAGACTATTACCAAGTACTACAACTGGTCACACACAGACATTGGCTATGAATTTCCCAGGCCTAATTGATACATCTACAGCACACCCTGATCATGTGATTCTATGGCAATGGTGTTAACATACACAAGGCTCAGGGAACATAGAATGGGGCTAAAGAAGAGGACACCAATGAATCTCTCTATTCTCATTAATGAAGCTCCCTTGGGCAACAGAGGGCCAGGAACACAAAAGGTTACAAATGGTCAAAGTGTAAAGACTAAGAGTCTTCACAATGCTGGTCCTTGACAGAATTCCTATATTAAACTTCACCCACCCAGGGCTCACGGACCATCACAAAAGTGGGGTGGAAAGATCATAAGAGCTAAGGAGGAGGTACAGGACCATATTGAAACAGAGTCCTATAAGCTTCTGAGACCCTGATCATGTGATTCTATGGCAATGGTGTTAACATACACAAGTCCCATGCAAACTCAGGCAGACAAAATCAGTGTAGAACTGGAGAAATGAACTGCAGACCCCAATCTTAGCTGAAGAAATATTGGCAACTGACTACTGCTAGATGAAGTTGAGCTGATCTTCCTAAAACAAGAGATTCTAGGTAGGCTGACTAGACCTCAGTGGATGGACTTGCACTGGGGAGTGTCTTGGGACACTGACTTGACACAGTGTGCCCTAATACAGATGACAGTGCATATAGGTTCCATTTGAGGGGCTATAGGAAGGTGCCAGTGGGGATGGGGGTATAAACATGATTAAGATTTTTCTGTATGAAATACAAAAAATTCAATAAAAACAAAAGTTTTTAAAAAACTAAAAAAAATTTAAAAGTAATGTAAAAATGGACAGTCTACTAAAAGTAATCTACAGATTCAATGCAATTCCTATTAAAATTCCAAGACAATTCCTCAAAGAAATTGTACAAATCATCATCTCCAATTTCATATAGAAACACAAAAAACAATCCAGGACAGCTAAACAATCCTGATCTGAAAACATTACCATCAGTGCTTTCAAAGAGTGTTACATTGTTATTGTAATAAAAATGGCCTGGTAATAGCATGAAAACAGATACATTGATTAATGGAATTGTACTGCAGACCCAGATTTAAATCTGCATATTTATAGCCACCTGAATTTTTGCAAAGGGGCCAGAGAAGCACATTAGAAAAAAAGGCAGGATCTTCAACAAATGGTGCCACTCAAACTGGATAGCTATGTGTAGAAGAATAAACTAGACCCCCATCTCTCATCTTGCACAAAACTCAACTCCAGATAAATCAGTGTAAGACCTGATACCCTCAATCCAATAGAGGAGAAAAAAAGAAATACATTGAAAGTTTTAGGCAGAGGAAAGGACTTTCTGAACAGAGCTCCCTATATTCCATGATTTAAGAACAACTATCAACAAATGGGACCTCATGAAATTAAAATCTATATAGCAAGGAACACCATTATTCAAATGAGGAGGCAGTCTATAGAATGAGAAAAAATATTTACTAGCTATATATCTGACAGAGAGTACCTAACATATACAAAGAACACAGAAAACTAAATATAAAAAAAATAATAATTGGTACAGGAATTAAACAAGATTCTCAAGAGATGAAATGTGCAGAAATAAGATGGCAGCTTAATGAGGTGTTCCCCTGGCAACTGGCCTCCCAGGAGACTGAGTGTGTGTGTCCCAGACTATGTGAGGAGTCTTATCGTGCAAATGAATATTTTCTTGACCATATGTGCTTCTATATTGATCTCAAAATTCTGTACTCAAGACTTGGCAAGTAAGATAGAAAATAATGGGAGAGTCAAGATGTTGGTAGCATGGCTATAGGTGCTGGAACAATGGCAGTGGCAAGCCCAAGAACTTAAAACATGATTCCGTAAGAGGCATCTCATCACTTGTTCTCCCTGGATATAAAGGAAGGTGCCAGAGCAGCAGACACCAAGAGGGTCAACTGGATCCTTGACCCTGAGGAAGAAAACACTTGGGCAGGCCTTGCCACCACTGCCTGGTGGGCAGAGCCTGGCCTGCTGCTCGTGCCTGGTTGAATGTGGTGACCCCCTGCCAGCCACATGCCTGGGACCCCTAACTGCCAAGTTTAGGTGAGGGACAAGGCATGGGGTCATCCAGGATGTGGTTGCAACCATACCGCTGTGCTGTACCTTTGTGTACCTCTTTTGCCTTGGCCTTTGGAGAGGCCACTGTATATTACATGCAAGGTCAGTCAGCCATTATCAACATCTATGTGTGTTCAGACCTGGCTGCAGTTCACAGCAGCAGTATGAACCTGAATAGTCTTCAGATGTCAGAAAATAAGCTAGAAGACACTTGTGTAAAGCTCTTGTGTGAAGCTATGAAATAATCTCAACTGCTAGAGAATCCTGGGTTGCAGGCCTGTGAGCTAAATGCTGCCTGCTGTGAGGACTCAACTTCTTCTTTACCCACAGTAAAAACCTTGAACCACAGTGGGGTGATTGTACTGAATGAGACCCTGAAACAGCCAAAGTGTAACCTGCTTTCACTCAAGCTGCAAAGAACAGATTTGGATGAAGAAACCCAAGACTTTCTGATCACTGAGGAAGAGCAAAATCTGTACTTGACAATCCTAAGCAGTGTGTAAAAGAAACAGAAAACAAGTGTGAAAATTCCATTCCAAGAAACCTGGGCATGTTCTGACCGAAAAACACATATAAAGGAAAGAGAGTAGTTCCTTACTTTGGCCCATCTGTGTGTAAGAATTATACATTACTGACATTCTAATGAGATATGATTTCCCTGGTACCTTGTTCCCATGTATTGTGTAATATGGATGGAGATTTTCATTAGCTAATAGAGAACATGAAGTTCCAGGGTCTGAGGGTGGGGAGTAGAAAAGTGAGTCTGGGAATAGGGGAGTGGATCTGAATATGATAAAAATGTATTGTATCAGATTTGTGAATTAATAATTTTCTTTAAAAAAAAGACAACCTAGCAAGGCAGGGGAATCAAGTCAGTAAGCAGTGTTCCACTATAGTCTCTGCTTCACTTCCTGCCTCCAGGTTACTGCCTTGAGTTCACGCCTTTGCCCCCTCAATGATGGGCTGTAAGCTTTAAGCCAAATGAAACTTTTCCTCGCTGAAAATAAATGCTGAGATGTAAATGGCTGAGAAATACATGTTTTTTTTAATGTTCAACATCTTTAGCCATCTGGGAAATGCATATTAAAATTACTTTGAGATTTCATCTTACCTCAGTGAGAATGGTTAACTTTCGCAAACAAATACTGTCAAAGATGTTGGGAAAGGGGTCTTATTCAGTCCTAGTGGGAGTGAAGCTCTAAAATTTTGAGGAATATTAAAAGTATAGAAGTGAAGACCAATCCAGGAGTTTACTCAACTCTAAGACTTACTGTAAATCTTCAGGAACCAAAAGTCTTTAGATAAGTGGATCCAAAGAGTTTCCCAGAAATAGACCCATAAAAGTAAAATCAATGATCTTTGGGCAAGAAGAAAAAGTGATATAAAGAAAAAAAAAGTATTGTGATGGATTACAGCAATTGGGCAACCATTTGAAAACTAATTTAAATAAAGAATTATGGTTTAAGATTAAATCAAAATGAGTCTAAAACTTAAATGAGCAATTATTCAGGGTCTTTTACTTACTTTTTTATTACTATTAAATTTGTTTTTGTTTGTGTGAAGGGAGAACAGCACATACTACATTATGGTTATGGCTGTCAGAGGACAACTTCTAGCAGTTAGTTTTCTCCTTCCACCAGCCGGGACTTGGGATAGAACTTAGGTTGATAGGTTTGGTCATAGGTCCCTTTAATGTCTGAACCATTTAGCATGTCCCACTGATATTTTAAACTTTTTATTTTATATTTGGGGCTAGAGAGATAGCTCAGTGGTTAAGAACGCTGTTCTTACAGAAGACCCGGGTTCAAATCCCAGCACCCACATGGCTACTAATAATTGTCCGTAACTCCAGTTCCAGGGGATCCAATGGTCTCTTCTGTCCTCTGCAGGCATTGCACAACATGGGTACACATACCTACATGAAAGCAATACATGCATACACATAAAATAAAAATAATAAATAAAATATTTTAAAAAATAAATTAAAAAGCCATTTCATTACATTTTACTTATTTTTGTTTGTGTGTTTGTGTGTGTGTATGTGTGTATGTGTGTATACACATGCTTGTGCCACATTGTGTGTCAAGGTCAGAGGGCAACTTACAGCAGTTTCCTCTCTCCTTCCATCACACTAGTTCTGGTGTTTGAATTCAGGTCATTGGGCTTGGCAGCAAGTGCTTTTTCCCAATATACCATCTCATCCTCTCTGACGAAGAGTTTTTAAATGCAACAGCTGACGTATGAGCCACCAAAATAAAAATTTTTATTAAAATTGAAACTTTCCCCCCCAAAGTTAGTATTTCAATGATTATACACCCTGCAACTTGCAGGCTGCATGCATCTTTAGATATCTAAGAATGTGGAAGACCTCATCTGTATAAACAGTGTCAAGTTGCAATATCAAAAACTTGGACACCCATGCTTGAATGTAAAAAGACAATCTTTACACTGAGAGAAAAAAAATTGCATACTACAAAGAATACTTAGGTACAGGCCAATTAAAAATGCGCCAAACAGGACCAGTCTGCTCAGTGTCCACACTACCATCTGTTCCCTTCCTGAGTGGTGATCCAGCTGCCAGAAAATCACCATGACCTAAAGTCCAGGCCAAAGAGATCTTTGACACTCCAGAAATCTCACTGTTGAGGTTGAGCTCTACAGTGCAAAGGTCTCTTCCAAGATGCTGAGCCCAGTTGTGCCTCAACTGGTATGTAGGAGGCCCTGTAAATCCGGTACAATGATAAGATGTGCTACGTGGGGAAGGGCGTCGCAAAGGCTATTGAGCACACATCAATAAAACTTTTGCACTTGCTCTGGTTAGCAAGAAACTGAACGTCGTAGAACAGAAGACAGACAAACTGACGGGACTGAAAATAAATCTCAGTTTTTTGCAAATGCCATCCTGGGAGTATCCCTGGCTGTCTGCAAAGCTGGTGCTGTAGAGGAGGGCGTGCCCCTGTACCGACACATCGCCGACCAGGCCAGTCTCGGCTTTCAACGTGATCAACAGTGATTCCCACACTGGCAAAAAGCTGGCCTTGCAGGAGTTCATGATCCTCCGTCTGGGTGCTTCCAGCTTCCGGGAAACCATGTGCATTGAAGCAGAGGCTTACCACAACCTGAAGAACGTCATCAAGGAGAAGTATGGGAAAGATGCCACCAGTGTTGGTGAGGAAGGCGGGTTTGTGCCCAACATCCTAGAGAACAAAGAAGCCCTGGGCTGCTGAAGAACGCAACTGGGAAGGCTGGCCTCACTGACAAGGTTGTCATTGTCATGGACGTAGCTGCCTCCGAGGTCTTCAGGTCTGGCAAGTACAACTGGGACTTCAAGTCTCCTGATGACCCCAACAGGCACATCTTGACTGACCAGCTGGCTGACCTGTATAAGTCCTTCATCAGAGACTATGCATTGGTGTCCATCGAAGACCCCTTTCACCAGGATGACTGGGAAGCTTGGCAGAGGTTCACAGCTAGTGCAGGCTTCCAGGTCGTTGGGCACAATTTCACAATGCCCAATCCAAAGCAGATTGCCAAGGCTGTGGGCAAGACTCCTGAAACTGCCTCCTGCTCAGAGTGAACCAGATTGGCTCTGTGACCAACCTTGTGCAGGCGTGCAAGCTGGCACCATCTAATGGTTGGGACATCATGGTGTCCCATTGCTCTGGGGAGACTGAGGATACCTTTATTGCTGACCCGGTGGTGGGACTCAGCAATGGTGTGCCTTGCGGATCTGAGCTTCTGGCCAAATATAATAAGATCCTCAGATTTGAGAAAGAACTAGGCACAAGACCAAGTTTGCCCGCAGGTCCTTCAGAAACCCCATGGCCAAGTAAATGATGGTCCAGTGATCCCTGGAGCCCTCAGTCACCACCCACTGCTGAGACCCTATCCCTGACATGGAGGCTGCTCGAGGCCAGCCCAGTGTTTGCCAGGTCTCTGTAGTTAGCTCCTGCCACTGCCTCCCTAGAGGTGGGAAGCCATAGCTGTCCACCTGGAGCCCTGCTGGAAACCCCAGCTCTGTAATCATATGAGTGGTCCAAATCATTGTCTCCTCACTTTCCACCTAGTGTCAGCAGCCCTTATACCTCAAAGGTGGCCACAGGCAAGATTCCCAGTGGTTCTTTGTGCAAAATGAAAGCCTCAGTGACAAAAACCAAAAAAGAAACAACTACAGGAAGGAAACATAAAATGCACCAAACATCCTCATCAAATGGTAACAAGATGACAAAAAAAAAATGATTATCACGTATCGTTATTGAACTTCAAATTAAAAGACATATACTAATTCATACTTATTTAGATAGTTGATATTCAAAACTGTAATAATGGGAAATGCAAGAAATAATGTGGAACAGCAAGTAATAGATAAAGTAGCCTATGGATGACTCCGGTTGATATGAAGAAAGCACCAGGACACAGATAAAACTCGACACAGATAAAACTCCATAGGAATAGAGTTTATTAGCAAAGTAACACATGGGACAATTCCCCTCCAGGCAGGGAAAATGTCTGCCCTGGGTTGTGAGCTGGGGTCTTTTAAAGGGGGAGACTTCTGGGAGGATACAGAGGGTGGGACAATATATTTTTTTTAAAGTTGGGGGGAACAAGAGGGGGGACTGTTAAAACCTGCCCTCTTTAATGATCAAAGGGAAGCCTGCTGTGTTGGCCAAACAGTGGAGAAAAGTCTGCTTCTCTTGACTTCAAAAACCAGGTGCTTATCAGCTTGGTTCCCATTCCTCAGGGGCTTGAGAGGTCCTCCATAAGGCCCTGTTGATGACAGGATGGGGCTATCTGAATCTTAACAGCAAGTATTATTATTTCATACTGTTAAGAATTGAAAATATGTAACGAATTTGAAAATAGTGTGGTACCCATTAGAAAACTAAACAGTCTCAACACAAAATTCAGTAATCATATTCTCAGGTATTTGACATGAAGTTCAAACTTAAAACCACATGAAAACTTATACCCTATTGTTTGGTTTTATATATCAATCCCAAACATTAAACTAACTATGATATACTTTAACTAGATAAGCCATGTATGATGTATCCCAATAGTGAAATATGACTACAATATAAACAAAGGGTCTTTGGAACTATGATGAGACATGCAGAAATAAGAAATGAATGTTGATAACTGAAAGACACCAGACTGAATCTCATGCTGTAAAATTATAACTTTGAAGCAAAACCTATAAGAAAGGTTAACTGAAATTTTGAGGAAAGCCAAAATTTCAGAGTAACAAGGTCAGTATTGAAGAAGAGCAACAGCCAATGAAATGTTTACTGGTAGGAAGGTGTTTGGGAGACAGAGACAAGTAAATGAAAAACTGGAGGGCATGTGAAAGGCAGTAAAACTATCCTGGCTGTTACTGTGATCGTGGTTAAATGGTAATATGCTTTTGTTACAATGTGTAGCTGTGCAAATCAAAGGATCCTTAATGTAAACTAAATACTTTAATATATTTCAAGATATGAGTCATGTGAAACTGTATGTTATATGTTCATTTTCCTATAAATCTGAAATTGATATTTAGAAGAAAAATGTAATATTTAGAAAACCAATAGAGTGATACTAATAATCTTGACTAGAAACAACAAAATTAACAGGTGAATATCATCTGATATATACATTATTCATAATGTTTCAGAATGATTCTAGAATATTTGAATGATTCTAAAATATCAGAACAAGAGATTTCAGAATTTGGAATGAAAATTTGCCAAGACCTTTCCTTAAAATTATTTTACAACTTTCTTGTATTTAATAATTATATTTGTAATGAGGAATTCTGAAAGAATTTAAGGTATGTGACTCAATCCCATATTTTCTTTAGGTTCACTCAGTAGATAGCACAGTGACTCACTTGAATATATCACATACGTTCATCTGTTTTTTTAAAATCCTTTACTAAAGCTTAACTTTATTTATTATTAGAGAATCTTGTCAAGAGTTGAAATTTAATGATGGATTAATTAAGAGAACTACTAAGAAAGAGACATTATCAAGCTTTTATCATAGCTTACCTAATTACAAAGAAAACCCTTGTGGCTTATGTACATCCGTGCTGTAATTGTTTTAGGCAAAGACAATCCTCTCTTCTATTCCTTGCGGACTCATTAATGAAATGTTTAAAGGGGATTAATGTCTCTATTAAAAGTACCAGTAGATAAAGACATTATTCCTTACAATTCCTCAACAGTAAATGTTATGAGAAGCCTCATTGTGCTAAAGATAACAAGCTGATGAAGGAAAGGCTTCTTTTAGCTAGCGGTTTCAAACATTTCAGTCCCCAACACAATTGTTTGGAGAAGGTATGGCAATGTGAACAGTTCTGTCAGGGACCGTGAGATAGAGGCTCTTCATATGCTGGTGGACCAAAACAGAGGGCAGTTAGAACTAGGCACCAAGCTACAACCTTCGAATACTGCATATAGTGACCTTCTTCTCATAGTCAGTCTCCACCTATTAAAGGTTGCACACAAATTCCTAAAATATGAGCTAGGGAACAAGAGCTCAAACATGAACTGGTGGTGACACTGCAAACTTAAACCACAACCTGGATTAAACTTTCTTTAACCTCTGCTGTCAGTTTCCAAATTCAACAAAAGAGCTCTCTCACCCTCACTTTTTCTCACTCTCATAAAAGACTAATTTTATAGTCTCTCATCAAACTTCTTAATTTTATCATTATAAGAATTTTGATAGGTCTTTAATTAGTTACTTAACATGACTTTTTTGAGTGTTAAAATTCATTCTAGGATATTGAATAATAAGTATGGAAGCAAAAATCAAAGCCAGTTCCTGTGTAGTTGCTCTTTGTGTGTGCGTGTGTTTTTTGTTTTTTTTTTGTTTTGTTTTTTGGTTTTTTTTTTGTGTGTGTGTGTGTGTATGCTGGGGTTTAAACCAACTAAACTACATCTCCTGCCCCACTGACTTGTACTTTTATGAAACAAATTGGAAGATCGAAGCTAAGTGCCAACATATGCCAATACTAGGTATTATGTCACTTCCCAACTTATATCTCATGCATTAGTGGTAATTAAGCCATTAGAATGGAGTAAGATAGCAGGACTCAAGCAATTAATAAATTTTATCTGAATCTTCATTTTTTGAGGTATAGAGACAATTGTCCCAAAAGATGGAGAAAGAATTATTTTTTTCATTTCTAGACTCCTTTGCATATTTTCCCCCAGTGTCAGAAAAAAAAATCAGGATACATTTCTTAGAGTTTGGATTTTCATACCTGTGCATGATTACCAAGCTACTAGTAAGAAGGCACTGCAAGATTTCTAAAACATTTGCTCAAATGAATAGCCTCTTATAATCTGTATTTAATATGTTCGTGGGAGAAGAATTAAGAAAACATCAGGCAAAACCAAAAAATTAACTTAATTCATAATCAGAAAACTGTTTCAAAATCATTCAATATTTATACATGCACACAACATGCTTGTCATAAGGCACACATATGTGCCTATGTTGGTATTTGTATATACACGTGTGTGCATCTCTTTCCCTGCATGCATGTATGTGTATATGTGCATGTGTACATGTGCTTGGGTTTGTCCTATGTGAACAAAGTGATTTTGATCCTAAGAAAGAAGTATGAGGGCTTGAGAAATGGCTCAGCAGTTAAGAACACTGACTGTTCTTGCAGAAGACCCAGGTTTGAATCCCAGCAGTCACGTGGCAGCTAACAACTGTCTGTTAACTCCAGTTCCAGGGGATCTGACAGCCTCTTCTGTCCTCTGTGGGCATTGCACAACAGGGGTGCACTTACCTACATGCAGGCAATACATTCATACACATAACATAAAATTGAAATAAAAAAGAAATATGAAAAACGACATCAGCCCTGTTTTCATGGAAGTATGTAATTATTACAATATACACACATCTCAATTATCACAAAATGAAGGTTTCAAAACCAGACTTAAGAGGTGCACAGAGTAATTAATTCTGTCATTTTTTGCTTTTCAGTACAACAATCATTGACAGCATATGTCATCTATTTTATTTGATAGTACATTGTGATGATGTCAGAATGTATCTGCCTGAATTTCAAGATTCTGGGTTCACTAGTAGCTTAGTGTTTTTGTTGGAGATTAGGATTTTAAGTTAATTGTGTAATTGAATATCTTTTAAGAGGATACCATTAATAATAGATACGTCTCGGTGTTTAGGAAAAAGTAAACTATGGGTCACAAAGCTAGTAGTTGAGTATAGATTGTGAAGATAAGTTTCAGGGAATCAAGGATATCTATTAGATATAGATAATTACTAGAATGCAAGATTTTAATAAGATTATAAATTCAATGGAAGCTAGAATCCAGCACAATTTTCTTTACCACATTTGAGAAACAGAAACTTCTTAGGTTTTTTGAATGCCTATTTTTGTTCATGCTACATAATTTTTTGTCTTCTATTTGGAATTTGTATGATTTTTAAATATCTTTTAAAATCAGAGTTTATAATTTTCTTATAAAATTCTGAGTTTAAGTATGAATAAAAATAAGATTTTTAATTCAGTGCAGACATAAAAGAAGATTGAAGCCAGGAAGCCAATCTGAGTGATAAAGTTGACACTAAACCACCACTTTTCACTTTACTGATTTAATATTTGCTACTAAATTTTTAAGTGCTTATTTGCTTCTTTTCCATTTTAATTAATATTTCTTATCTCTAATGGTCATGTTTTTCTTTATTCAGTTGGTTTTTGATTCCTCAAGGCCATGTTTTGAGAACTTCTTGACTAAACATTATTACTTTCCATTTAGCCTATTTTCACAGGAGAACTTCTTCTTGAACTGATGAACCTCACGTAGTGGCAACCTGGTCATTTAATTGGGTGACTTCATATTGAATTGACCTTCCACTTCAAGGAAATCAATTAGAACATCAGTGTAACCTAAGAGGGAGCTCGTGTCTGAAACAATTCTCCCTCATACTTATATAGAATATATTCATATCACTGAAGATTAAATGATTGTGCTTCCTTCTGGATTTTGGAAGAATTATGACTTAGGCCATGCACTTGATGCTTATCCTTTGGCATTTGTTTTGATATTTATTACTTTATATATTCTTTTTAGTGAACTGAAACTATTCAAAGTCAGCCCTCAGTATCATCATCATCACATGATATATTTTTGTGTAAATTTAAATTCAGTACATATGGAAGGAATTAGGCAAATGAAATTATTCTAATGTCTACCTAGAATAGTGCAGAATGCTAAAGTATACAATCTGAGTTTGAGACCCTGGAAAAGAAGCAGAGTTGCCATCACTATTAACAGTCACAATGTTGTAAGTCAATGCAAAACAGTCATTAAATAGATAGAATGACACTTAAAGCTCAAAGGCTTTGTTTTCAGGGTGGAATTTTTGACAGGCAATAGATCCTTTAGTACGTGTGGCATATTTAGGCAGTTATTAGTCTAATGGAGTCTAGCATGGAGATGGCTGAACCGTGGCCTCTTCCTCTTCTGTTTCTTGACCATGAGGTGAGTTCTTTGATCAGAGTCTGAAATCCCCACAGGTTCAAAGTTATATGGCCAACTACTCAAGGACTAGACCTCCAAAACTGCTATCCAAAATAAAGCACTTTCTATAAGAAATTATCTCAATTATGGTTTACAGTAATGTAAAGCTGACAATACTAACACTAAGCACTTAACTAACAACTTTTAAATTAAAACTATTTATTTTTATTTTATGTGTATGAATGTTTTGCCAACATGCATGTAAATATATCAAATGCTTGCAATGCCCGTGAGGGTTGGAAGAGTTTATCAGATTCATTGGAACTGGTGTTACAAATGGTGGTTAGCTGCAGAGTGTGTGCTGGGACCCAAATGTGGATCCTCTGCAAGAGCAGGAAGTGCTCTTAAACACTGAGTCATCTCTCAGCCCCATAACTTTTAAATCTTGTATTTACTTTTCAAATAATTTCTGTTTCAGTCCTACTGAACTGCATAATGTTTACCAAAAACAATGAAGAAAATGGTGTTGAGTTTTTGCTTTCATTCAACATTTGTTTCTGGGAAAACTGGATGTCTTGAAACATTAGAAGAAAACAAAAGAAGTAGCCTTTAAGATTCCCTCAAGGATTAAGGCCAACAACAAACAAATGGACTTCTTTAACCTTAAAAAAAAAATCTCTGTACAGCTCAGGAAACAATCAATCAAATGAAGAGGAAGCCGACAGGGTGGCAGAGAATCTTTGCCTGTGTATCTGATAAAGGACTAATTTCCAGAATAGACAAAGAACTAAAACACAAAGAATCAAGAAAACAAAGAACCCAATTAAAGGATGGGCTACAAGGCTGGAGAGATGGCCCAGTGGTTAGAGGACTGACTGCTCTTGCAGAGGCCCTGAATTCCATTCCCAGCATCCACATGGCAGCTAGCAACTTTATGTAACCCAAGTTCCAGGGGAAACCAATGCTCTTTACTGATCCCCACAGGCACTACAGGGCATGGGTGGACTTATACACATGCAGACAATACACTCATACACACAAAATAAAAATAATAAGTAAAATATTAAAAAATGGGCTACAGGGGCTTCAGAGATGGCTCAGAGGTTAAGAGCACTGACTGCTCTTGCAGGGGACCCGGGTTCAATTCCCAGCACCCACATGCCAGCTAAGAACCATCCTTAACTCCAGTTCCAGGGAAATCTGAATTCCTCTTCTGACCTCCGTGGCAATGCACAACATGGGTGCACTCACATACATACAGGCAATACACTTACATACATAAAATAAAAATAATAAAATATTAAAAAAAAATTTTAATGAGCTATAAAATTTTGAATAGAGAGTTCTAAAAAGAAGAAATAAAAATGGCTGAGAAACACCTTAAATAGTGTTTAACATCCATAGTAATTAGAAAAATGCAAATTAAAACTGATTATTTAAAGGTTATATGCTAATAATCATTTCCATCTAAGAAGCATTCCGAATTCCCTGTAGTTTATCTCATGGTATGTACTTAGCTATTTATATTTTGCCTCCTTCTGTGAATATGAAAATTCGTCTTCTTTAGTGGCTACCTGAAGATTTTTCTAGTGACTTTTTAAAAGTATATTTTCAGCCCTGAGCACTTACATGGCTTGTCATTTCACAAACTGAGGGAGGGGAAATCATGGGATCTAATGGTTCCTCTGCTTGCTGATTCTCAGTGTGAAGTCTTCACTTCCTTATTCAGTAGTACTAGCAAGGAAACTGTTCCTGTCTTTGAAATTTAACATATCAGAGACTATAGTAACACAGAGTAATGACTGTCACAAAGGGAATATTAAAGGCTCCAATGTCTCCTGAAATATTGTTTTCTTCAGTAGTCATTTGGAGACAGAGAAAGGAGGTTATGACTTACAAAAAGCAATTCTGAAACTTAGACACTTTTACTCATTATTCAGAGGCAAAATGTGATAACCATAATGATAAAAATACTGTTGTCGAGACAAGGCCTCTTTGTAGCACCAGTTGCCTTGAAATTTGCTGTGTTGACCAGGCTGACCTCAATCTCCCAGAGATCTGCCTGCCTTTGCCCCCCCAATACTGGGATTAAGTCATGTACCACTAAGCCTGGCCGATGATAATATTTTTTAATGGAAAGATTAGTATATAACTATGACAATGCAAAGTTATAAGAAACATTTTCAAAGTAAATAATTATTCCACCAAATATTTGGTTATCTTATGCCTTCTTCATGCCCTCCTGTACATACATATGCACACATGTACCTCACATACATATACACACACATATACCCCACATACATATATATGTACATATACCCCACATACATATACACACACATATGCCCCACACACATTCTCACACACAAAATTCACCTATAACCTTTTTAAATAAAGTAATGATCAAATTGTATCCAATTGCCACTAATAGCCATGAATATTATCGATCTATTTCCTTATGAATTAAACATTTCTCATATTCTTTCCCCATGAAAAGAAAGGAACGCCTGGACAAGGTTAGGTTTCTGTAATTTTAACGAATACAATTAAATTGACACAGCAACGTGTTCATTACTTCTGTTCCTTTTAATATACTTTGTTGAGTTGAATGTTAGTGTTAAAATGTATCCTGAAAAGCACAGTTTCCCACAAGGGGTGTTCCAAAGAATTATCTAACTGGAATAAATTGTTTACTTATTTACTGTCTCCTTCCTGCCTGCTGAGCTGCACTCACTGGTGGTTGTGTGAAGCTTTTTCTTTTATACCCAAGTCAACTCTAAAGATGATTTCTCTGACTCCTCTCTTCCAGGAACCAAGCTATGTATATTGTTTTGTCATTTCTCTATCATCACACTATTGGCACTTTTGGAGTGGATAAAAATCTTTCTTTTATGGGATGCTTAGCTAATGTAGTCACATCCAGATATCAATAATGATACAATCAGTCTTCTTGAAAGTGATGTTTAACTCCATTCTCAGTTACAAATGTAACCCAAAGTCCTGGGAAAACAACTGACTTGAGTTTGCAGACTATCCAATAAGCCACAATCTTCAAAACACCAGGAAGACTTATGATAAAGGGCCTCTTTACCTCCCATTCATTGAATCTCTTTATTTTTCACGTTGTGTTTTTTAAGTGTGATCTAGCTAATAAGAGACAAAAAGGCACAGTCCCTCTCCCTTAATTTGTAGAGTTCTCCTGGCAGTTTCCTTCGCTGACACAAAGAATCTCACAAGGTGTCCCCTGGGATTGCCCCTCTTATTTTAACATGGAGTGCTGAGTACCTAACATGAACTCATCCTGTTTAAGTTGGGATCAGAAGCTTGATTACAGAGAAAAGTGATGTTTTCTTGGAAAATTCTCAAAAAATTCCAGCATCATGTTTTCATTATATTAATATGAAGAAAAATAATCAAATGTGTTTAAAGTGAAAATTTTGATCAGGCTTTTAATTAATACAATAAAATTAGGCAATCAAATTTAAATTTTTATGAGCTTTTTTCCATCTGAAGAACATGAATAATTAAATGAATATATTAATATATCTCTATACTGAAACCCTATGATAGAGCATAGTTTTCTACTGAAAAGTATAAAACTTATATTCAAACACCTCTGATATAAAATAAAAATCGTGTTCTGATTATCACTGAGTGTTAAGCCTGGAAGTACTGGTTGCATAGTCTCCCCTACTTTCTCCAATACCTGAAATAAAGAACTACTCGGACATGCTTGAGCATGATTACAATGGACATGCATTGTAGATCCTCTCTCCCTGGGGATCTTTATGTATTGAGAAAAATTCAACAACTGCTTTATGTACTAATGTTTTCCAATTTAAATTTAATATTTTGAATAAGGATCCAGTTTGTGCTATAGTTTATAGAAGAATGCTGTATTAATTACTTTTCTGTTGCTGTGACAAAATACTCTGACAAACACACTTTTGGGAAGAAAAGATTTTATTTTATCTTCAGGTTACCATAGGCTAGACTCCAACATGGCTTAGCAGGGCGAGGGAGGGGGAAGTTGGCTGATCACATTTTCATCTAATACAGAGGAAGCAGAGAGAGAGAACAGGGAGTGGGGTGAGACGATAAACCCTCAAAACCCACCCAGTGATGTTTGTCTTCAAGCAAGTCTCCACCTCCTGAAGGTTCCATAACCTCCCCAAAGAGAGCCACCTGCAGAGAACCAAGTTTCATCTAGATGAGCCTGTGGGGGGAATTTCTTATTGAAACCACAACAGATGACAAACAATATTTTCTCTGTTTCGGGATCTTGCCTTCAAAAGAATTTTATATTGGAAGGCATATTTTGAGATGCCACATTCTCCATTCTCATCTCTTCACTTCCTGGAATTAAGCTCAGGACCATTGTAGGGGTAACACCCTTATGCACACTCTACTGAAATGTCAGATAGTACTCTGGGTTTAGTCAAAAAGATAAATGAGCTGAGCTAGTCAAGACAGAAAGTTTAGCACATCTAAGGCACACACGTTGGCATTCGTTTAGTGTCTCCCATTAGTGTATCTTCCTCTATCCAGGTCTCTGCACTGTTAACATCTGTCTGTACCTTCTTTCCCTGTTCTACACTCTCTGCTATTTATGTTTGCATTTCCCTCTTAATGAAATGTCTGTCTATGAAGACAGTAGAGCCAGAATGTATTTGTTAAGAAGCTCTGGAAGGAAGGATTTATTGCACAAAATACAAAAACAACAACTGATATAACAAAAGTATAGTAAAGCGCGCATTACGTTAAAGTTTGCATAGAAATTTTGGGCTGGGCCTGGTGTCACACATGTTTAATTCCCACACTCGCAGCAGCATCGTCTGTGAGACCGAGGCCAGCCTAGTCTACATAACGAGTTCCAGGTCACTGTGGCTAAAACAAACAAAACTTAAAAATTTTTATCACAAAGCCTTGGCTGCCCTCCTGTGTTTAATTCTCAAAAACTGTGTCTGGCCATACACAAACGTCTCTAATTCCAGTTCCAGTGAATATGATTCCCTCTTATGGCCTCTATAAGTAAAGATATGCTTGGTACTTCCACACTGAGATACAGGAATAAAAATAATAAAAATAAATCTTAGCAAAAGCAAGCTTCTGTCTAACCTCCAGCTGTCCCCACACATTTCCCAATGGTCTTTGCACTACGCTGCTCTTTCATGAGCCTTGCTTTTCTAATTTGACTAGCATCCATTGTAATATATCCTGTTTATTTACTGTTTACCTAGGGATTAAATCGTACCTTGGACCCTCCTCTTGGAACCTAACCTCACAACATTCTGGCAGAACTCAAACTCTCTAAAACACTCTCAATTAATTGCCTAGGCTTATTCTCTTAATTAAGTCAACTTCTCACCACCCCCCAGCATGACATTCCCATTACCATCCCATCTTGGCCCAAGTTATCCAGTTTGAAAATAAAGATTAAAGCTTTCACTTTGTCTCACAATCATTTACTTAATGTAAATTTCTATTTGTCATATTTTATATTTGAATATATATATACATATGAACTCACTGGGAAAATAAGCATGCAAATAAAATTAAATTCTGAATTATAAGCATGTAAGTCTAAGTGCTTTATGTTTGTGAACATTTCAAAATCTAAACAGAAAAAATCAACAGAAATAATCCATAATGTATTTATTATTCAAAATAATCAATTATATGTAGTTTTTATCACATATCACAAATACTTATCAAAGTATTTGTTTTGCTCATTGATCTTGGTGCCTTCTAATGGTTTTCCTAACACTGCTATTGATCATAATCCAAAGATAAACTCTACGGAAAAAATAATTTTACAAATTTTATTAAGAAAATATATGAAAATTAAGAGTGTTATACTGGAACTGCAAACGTGAAATTTTCAAAAATAACTACTTTTTTTAAAAAAAATGAGAAATCTGTG
>NW_008343971.1:549517-586705 GCF_000622305.1 Nannospalax galili
GAGTTATAATCTGTGACATACATTGTATACAAAGGAATTTAAATCTTAAAGTGAATTATATTTAAATTAACTAGCACAAGCACTTAAATTTGATGCATTTTAGAGAGTTTTTTGTGTTTAAAATTATAGATCAGATGCTCTCTGATCACAGTGTTTGACTGATGAGCTGAGATTCGTGTATAGATAGATCATCATCTTTCAACTTTCAAACTAATGAGCATTTGTGGTTTTCCCTCTAAGTGTGTTTCTTAATTACATGATTATAACTCCTAACTGGGGAATTAGATACTGCTCATAGGCATTTCAGTGACTTTTCTAATGTCTTTGACTTTTCAGTAAGAGTAAAATTTTTCAAAAGAAAAATGGAATTGTTTAAAGTTTATATACGTTCAGTCAATTGTGGAAAGTTTTAGAGTGAACACATTTTTGCCTTCTAGAGAACACGCTTCTAAAGACAGAGGGGTGGGAATATAAATACCTGTAATACATCACAAAAATATGTGGAAATTAAAACCCTTAGTATAAAAGTATAAATTATTCTGTATATGCCAAGATGTAACCCTTACTGTAAGCATGAAGAATTCCAATTTGCCACAAAAGCATAAACATAGTAGAGATAGGCAAACATATCTTCCCTGAATACATACATAAATTTAACCTTTTTAGCTTCTGATTGTACTTTCAGGCTTAAATACAAGTGTCACGTTGTCATCTGGTCATCTAACTTCTCCTAAGCCTTGGACGTTGTGGTGCTTTACTATCAGCAAGTTCAACAGATTATTCTTTTACAAGTGGTTTTGAAAGTGGGACTTGACCAGGCATGATGACACATGTCTTTAATCCCAGCACTTATGATGCAGAGGCAAAGTGATTCCTTTGAGTTCAAGGTCTGCATAGTAAGCTCTAACCCAGATACGGCTACATAGTGAGAACTTGCTATATCCTTTAGAAATTTTATATTAGTACAAATTACAACTTGGGGCTAATGAATGACAAGTCTTGACTCCTCCATTATGGTGATTGTTATGAATCACTTCACTGTTGAGATTCAAAACTCAGCTGCTTTTGGTAGTTGACTCTTCACTAACTGGAAATCAAGTGGAAAAAAATCATACAAGACATTTTATCATTTTAAATCACCACAAGCCTCCTATGGTCACATAATAGGACCAGATATTTTCATATAGTCCCCTATTAAGCATGCTCACTTCTCTGATAAATCCCATCATTGTGTGTCCTACTAAAACCAAACTGAAGATTTCACCCCATCATCCAAAAGAAATAGGCACACGCATATCGGGATCTTCTTACTCTGACTACCACTGCCTCATCTCTAATCACATTTTTTTTCTCCTTTTCTGCACTGATAAAAGACTTTATATGCATCAAGGTTTGATGAGAGATAAAAGGTATAAATGTCAATAAAGTGTGTACAATAGAGATGAGTGCAGCATGGAGCAACAGGGCAGGACTGTTGTCTAGTACTTGGTGTGAACCTAGCACACCACCAGCAGGTGAGAGGAGAAGCAGATGAAGAGTGAGACAAGCACTTTACATACAGGGCGGCTGCTGGGGCCCATGAAGACAAGCTCTCACTTGTAGCAGCTCTCACCACTCCTTCCTCAGTGTTGTGGGAGGCTTTTAGCAGATATTGATCCTTTAGAGCTCGATCGGGATTGGTAACAGGAATATTTGATCAGATTCATCTCAATAAGCAGTACAGCCTACTGCCTGTTTTCTCAGGAAGAAGGGAAGGTGTTAACCTCAATACATGTCTTTCCTGTATCGCATCTATATTGTACATAATTCCTCAGTCAATCCTGTCTTTACTTCTCTAAAACATGTTTTTAATCGATTTCACCCTTAAACATTCAATTAATATCACACTACAAATTACAAACATATTTTACCTATCTATGTCTATCAAGATCTGTGTTTGAACCACCCACCTAGGCCATGTGGATGCTACATCACAACCTGGGGCAGTTGAATCTGTGATTTCCATTGGCACTTAGACTGGCATTCATACCCTTGCCTGAGCTCAAAGTCTCACCCACCCCTTAATCTACATCAGTCTAAGTCAGATCATCCTCACCTCCACATCTTTTCTCTCTCTTTATTTCCATCTTTGCCCCAATGGGCCAAAGTATTTCAGGTTTTCAGAAAACCTCATAATTCAAAATTTAGTTTAGACTCATTCTTTCTTTAGTTCTTTATGGCATACTTCCATATCTTTCAACTACCATTTTAAATAACACATCTCTAGAAATGAATTTTCTAATTACCATATCTGTAGTAAACAATCCTCACCTTTCATCACAGAGAGACACACACAGACACAGATGCACAGACACATACACACACTCCACATATGCACAACACACACACACACACACACACACACAGTTAAATTCACACACACAGTAAAATTTTTGCCTCCTTTTTGATCTAAATCTTGGAATAATAAGACGTATATTTTCAATAAAAGTCCTACAACAGCATCTGAAAAAAGTGTACTTAATATTTAACAGACAATGAGAAGTTCCCATTTCAATTTGTATTCATTTTAATAATTTTCTTTGGTCTTTTTGAGACAGGGTCTCCCTGTAGCCCCAACTGTCCCGGAACTCAGTATGTAGACCAGGCTAGCCTTCAACTCACAAAGATCTGCTTGCCTCTGTCTCCTGAGTGCTGGGATTAAAAGCGTGTGCCACCACGCCCGCCTTCATATTAATAATTTTAATGCTGAGTCATTATAAAACCTCATTTGCTGTAGGTAAGATTTCTGCATGTGGACTGGCGAGTGATTTGTTTCATGCCTTTCTGTCCCTTGGTCTCCTTTACAGTATCTTATTTGCTAAAAACTTTAAAACTGCTATCTCATGGCTCTCATTTACATGATAACATTTTCACTTGAGATTTTTTTAAGTTAATAGTTCCTTTTTCTTTCTTCACTACATCCCCCTTCTTCACCCTTCAACATTTCCCTCCTCTTTTCCCTCCTTCCCTGACACTTTCCCATTTCCCTCCCCTCCAAGCCTTTCCCTTCCTCCGCCCCTCCACTTCCTACGTTTCCTCTTTTCATCACTCCTTCCTTTTTTTCCAGGGATTGAATCCACAGCCTTGTACATTATAACCACTGAACTACATGTCAAATGGATGGTGCTGATCAAAAGCTCAGAGGGAGATTAAAATAAACTTAAGAAAATAGCCTTAGGATTCGAGCATCTGCATTTTAAATCCTTTTAAAAATAAAAGTATATTCTATTTTGTCACAATATCAGATCAAGTTAAATGTAGCATTTTTATTATACCTGTTTCTCTTTTGTAGCATTATAAATCATAAATCAATGTTCAATACATCTTTTTTTGTATTATGTTAATAGTTGTCACAGATATGGAACCTACTGGATTCTTGTATCACTGAAAGCTATATCAGGGGTTCAAAGCATAGATCATGAACTATAATATCCTCAATTAATAGCCATTAAATGTAGAATTAAAGTATTAAATAAACTCAGAAATTCATGCAAAGTAAGGACATTTCTGAGTGAAATTTATGAATTTCAGGAGCTTCTTGTAAATGTAGCCTAACGTTTGCTGAAGGTTCTTTTTATTTCTAAAAAGCTACTGTCATATTTATAAAACCTTGCATAAAGGAATTTTCATGGTACAGTTTGAGTATATTAAAACATATTCATAGATGATTCACATTGATTTTATATCATATTTTCATTTCTTCCATATAAGTAAAAAATACAGAAGAGGATGAAATTTCTTATGGAGCATTCTTTTTCAAAATTTTGTTTATTAATATTTTGTATATGTACAAGATATATGTGTGTGTGTGTGTGTGTCTGTGTGTCTGTGTGTCTGTGTGTGTATGTGATATATGGGAGGGGACCCTCATACCACAGCACATATGTGGAGGTCAGAAGGCAATTTGACAAATTTATGAATTTGGTTCTTTTTTTGCATGCTACATGGTTTCTGGGGATTGAAGTTAGGTCACCAGGCTGACAGAGCAAGCACCTTTACTTGCTGAGGTATCTCACCATTCTAAAATATATCTTTAAAATATGTGGAAAAAAGAAAACACCAGAAACAGATTCTTTTCTGTTTTTTTTTAATTATTCACTGACATTTTGAATTTTGAAAGAAACTGAATACAAACTAATTCTATAACTGTTTTGGGATCCTGACTTGGTTAAAGGTAGTCTCATAAGACTAACAAGTTATGACTGAATATGTAGGTACTTTACAATTGCATAGAAAGAATGCTGAACATTTTTAAAGCATCAAGTCAATGGGATAATAATCTTAAAACCTGTTAGATATATAATTACAGAGCCAGTATCAAAAATTAAAATTACTTCATTTATAAAGATTATTCTTCTACTAAAAGAATTTAGTTGACTTCATAATTTCAGCAGTGAAGATTAAAAACTTTTGGTGATCATTATTTCTCAGTCCCCTATCTGAAATATTTGATCCAATTTTCCAGTATGGTAGTTGCACTAATGGTATGAAATATTAGCTAGTGGTAAATAATTTCTTCCAATGGTCAAATTAAAAATATCAATAAATAAGGCTATTTGAGAGATACACTTTTCAGTAATAAAAGTGATTACATCTTCATTTCACTTAATTGGATTTTACCTTAGATTTCTTTTCTTATATACATTTATATGAAGCTCAAAAGTAAGGAAATCTAAGCTGTAATTGAAATAAAAATGGCACTACCTCGAGGTAGAATGTGGATAGTGAAGGAAAGAACCCTTGTGGGTCATGGATTTGGTGGTTTAACGTTGATCACAGCATGACCTCTGTAGAGTAAACCCGAAGTCAGGGCAATCTGAGGTTCACAATGCTGCTTCAATAGAAGCTTCATTTTAAATGTCAGCATGTCTTTGTCAAGGAGAAATAGACGTCCCCTTCATATAGTTCTCTTTTGGCCATTGAAATATTACTTTAAAAGATAAATAAATCTTTATGTTGGTAAAATTTTATCAGGCTCTGCAAGGAGAAATAATCATTAAGGATAATGCATATGGGCTATACATCAATTAATTACTTAATATATATATATATCAATTACTTACTTAATGATTTAATGTCAATTCAAAAATGTCAACTATCCTTTTTATTGCAACAAATGAGAACCTTGTCAACTTCTATGAAAAATAATTTTTCCATTTCAAAAAGTCTTGAATTTGTAAAGTTTATTTATTTAATCATTCTTCAGTAAAATAATCCTCTATCCCATTCTTTATCCTTTGACAAGTTTATCAATAATGTCTTAATAAGGTTTCATAAATACCCAAGATATCTGTTTAGAAATTTTCTTGTGTTTAACATTTCAATTCCAAACTATTTTTCATTTTAGAAGGTAGATATTTGCGAATTCGTTGCAGACAAGATAAGATTTTTTTTCTAAGCCTATCAGGCTGAAAATAGTATGTCTGAGCCTTAGAAAAAGTAATTCTTCCCTCAGATTGATCCTAGGCTTCCCTCAATTCGCGATTTCAAATGGCTTACCTTGCCTATCGATTTCTTTCTCCCTGAGCCAGCTAATCACATCTCTTCATCCTGGCTCTCAAATCCCTGAGCTGATGCTTGTCATCCATTCTCTTCTATTGCTTTTCCCCTGTGAGTCTTAGTCTCTCTCCCCTTACTTTCCAGTGCTACTTCAAAGTTTTGCCTGTTCTCTCCCTTCAGGAAAACACCATCTGAGTTCAATTATTTGGAGAGAAAAAAAAAAAAAAAAAAAAAAAACAGACAAGAACTTCAAGACGAAAGAGCCAGGGCTGAACACACCCCTTAAATAACCACCCGCTTCGCTTCCCTCTCTGGGAGGAAGTGTTCTTTCTGGCTTGCAGCTTCCTTTCTGCGTGGTGGGAACATATCTAACTATTTTTCCTTTTCCCCAGAATTCTTGGGAGAAAATGTGGGATTAAATACACAAAAGAGAATAGGTTTTGGAAACAAATAAACCAATTTTAATACCTCTTTTGTTGTTTATAATTTTGACTGGCTTAAAATAGAATGTTTTAATAACATTTCTAAAGAGTTTACCTCATATATATATATATATATACATATATATGTGTGTGTGTGTGTATAACAGAACAGATTTTTAAAATTTATTGTCTTCAGTGAGAGTACCAGAGGGACAGCATGTCAAATCATAAGAGAATCCAAAGATGTATATATAAATCACACACACACACACACACACACACACACACACACACACACTCGTTCAGGAATGCTGGAAGGCAGATTGCTTCATATCCAATTATGTTTTCCCATTTTCAAAACAATTTCATCATATTTTTGAGAATATATTCATACTAGGATGAATGAATTCCACATTTAGTAGCTGAATTTAAATACAGAATGTAAACTTTGAAGTGAAATATTACTGAATCCACTTCCAGCTTTTCTGCTTATCAGAGGATGTTTTGAAATTTTCCACATTTACCTACTTTCATTTATTGCTGTTTTTTAAAAGTACTTTACAATTTTGCAAGCTATCTAGGTGATGTTTCTCAAGAGAAAGACTTGCTCCAATTTAAATATTCTGGTTGATAACTGCATCAGTGCAGCACAGACTATTGAATATACTAGCCACGACCTGGAACTATAACTATATCAGGAACTGCTGATTTTAATATTTACAGTTTGAAAATATTTTCCTGAAGAGAGTTTGTTCTGGCTTGAAAACTACTAAGAGCCTATTTTGTTTTCTGCTTGGATCATTTGTTTCAGTCCACTTAATGCTGCCTATCTATGTATAGGTGTAGGACAATTTACTTATCGGGGCAGAGTAGGCCATGTGTGATGATGTCGAGTCAAGGCAGTAATTCTGGCCAACAGATTTGTGCATAAATTATGTATGAATAACTTAAAACCAAAGCATTTAGGCCTGCTGTGTTTCCTCTGTCCTAATAACCTCTCTGTAAAGTCACTATGGAGGTTGTATGTGCCAGGTGAACCACCCCTGTAAATAACATTAGCAGGGGTATTTTATGAATGATATTTAACATTTGTTTGTTAAACCAGTGAGATTTTTGGTTATGTGGACATATCATCAAAGCCACACTTGATATTTAAAAGACTAATTTGAAAAATGGGGAAATGCCACCTGAGATTTTAGTGCATGACGGAGAGATCATTGCCTTCATATCTTTCTTCTACGGTTTCCTCAAGATAACCTTTTACTAACTTGTGTGCACAAAAATGGTTCCCCACAAGAAATCCACTGACCCACACGAATATTTCCATGTATCTATATCATTCTGGTTCATAAGGAAATCTCGTAGCTTATGCGTTGTAACACTACAGATTTCATTCTTCGATAAGTTTTTAAGCAGGCATAAGATTCGTATCGATTTGACTTTCAGAGATTTTAAAATTAATCATAACGATCTTGTTATTTCTTTCCAGAAATATGGCTATCTTAACACCTTCTGAGAAATTCACAATTTTTATGAAAAATTAAGAAAATATTATATGGAAAGGGAATTTCTCTACTAAAATGGAAATTTTAAGATGTTACTGAAGAGCTGATAACCCCTCAGTATGTGTACATTCTCACAGAAGATAAGACTGCCAATATACATTTTAATCTTGCAAACACTAACATAAATGTGTCTTTATGTGTTCTACAAAAAAATATCAAGGAACTGCCAAATTTACAAGAGCTCCGCATGTGTCTATAAAAAAGTCAGATGCTGGGGCTGAAGAGATGGCTCAGTAATTAAGGGCACTGACTGCTCTTGCAGAGGACCCGGGTTGGAGTCCCAGCACCCACATGGTGGCTACGAACCGTCCTTAACTACAGTTCCAGGGGAATCTGAAGCCCTCTTCTGACCTCCGCAGCACTGCATGATACAGGTACACTCACATACATGCAAGCAATACACTCATACACATAAAATAAAAATAATAAAGTATTTTAAAAAGTCAAATGCATGTCAGTTATGCATAGCCTGAACCAAAGGACAATACTGATCCATTCTTGAAATGTAAAAAAATCCACTATCAAGTCCCTCACTCCACTGCACTTGAATGGGTACTAAGTTTGACAAATGTCACCAAACCATACATTTCACTTTAATTCACATTCAGATATCCTGAGAAAACCCACATTAAAATAGAGATATGGCTTCTAAATGTTACAGGAGATTAATAATTTTGTATTTAACTTTAGATTTTCTTGTTATAGTAATAAAATTTGGATTTGCTTAAGAATTACTACTACGAACACTTTGAATGAAATTCTCACAAGTGGCCATGTAGTCAGAAATACTTCAAGTCATTTCCATTAATGAAGTCCAAACTTTCCTGTTTGAAAGTATTAACAAAATACTCTCCTGGTTGATTGCTGCTTATCAAATCAGGCTATGTGCTTTGGTGCCTGACAGTCTGTGTTTTCACACCTCCTTTGCATTGAATTCTTATCTTCATTTGGATACAACCTTCCTCTCTATTTCTCCACCCTCTTCCCTTGGTTGCTCTCTCTCCTTCCCTCTCAATTCTTTTCCTTCTACTCTTCATTTCCTATTTTCTGTTCCCACTACATGTTTTCCTTTCCTTTTCTCATTCATCCTCCCATTTTTTTCTTTTCCTTCCCCTTTACTCTCTCCCGCTTCTACTTCCTGGTTACAGAATGTTCACCCAAATAGTTCAGAACTTAGTTGTGCACCAAGCTCCACACATTATGTTTATAGGTGCTTTATGTAGAACTACCAAGACTGAGAATCAATCAAGGTTAACTTCAGCAGTTGTATGGTTTTTAAAAACTTGGCAAAGCTAGACAATGAGATATTATTTGGTGATTAAAAATAAGTCAGCATCAAAATAAGTTATGCATTGAGGGAGCAAATACATGTTAACAATTAAATGGATTTTTTTCTTTTTATAAATTTAATTTCACATTATATGTATGAGTGTGCTTTGCCTGCATGTAAGTACACCCATGCCTGCAATGCTCACAGAGGCTGAAAGAAGACACCAGATAACCTGGAACTGTAGTTACAAATGGTCCTTGATGCTATGTGGATGCTGAGACCTGAACCAGGGTCCTATGTTAAGAGCAGCCAGTGATCTTAACCACTGAACCATCTCTCCAGTCCTGAGACTCCATACTGCATGGTTCTATTAGGTATTCTGAAAAGGCAAGTCTACGGCAAGAATGAAAAGGTCAAAAGTTTCCAGGAATTAGGGGAAGCAAGTGGTGAGCAAGTTAAGCAGAGGTGGGAACCTAACTGTACAGCTCTATTATGGAGGATAGATGTCATTATTCATTTACCAGAACATGCAGAGGATATAACACCAAGACTGGACCCAACACAAGCAACAGACTTAAGGTGCTTATGATTACCAAGGGAGGTTCAGTCTTGACAAATATGCTGCCCTGGTGCAGAATACTGACAATGAAGGAGACAAGTAACGTGTGGAAAACAGGGGTATTACATATTTGCACACGCTTCTCAGTATTTCTATGAACCTAAAACCACTCTAGAAAAATATTTATTTTTCTCATGCTGAGGGATCAAATGAAAAGGTGTTTCACCCACTAAACAAGCACTCAACCACTATCTTTCCTTACTAGTCCTAGAAAATAGTCTTATTTTTCAAATATTTATAAACAAATAAACAAATATTGTATAGTTCCACCAATAGAAAATATTTCATGTGGGCAAATTTATACAAAAAGATGATTGTGAGTTACCAAAATTCAAAAGGAAACGGTGAGAGGCAAGCATTGCTTAACAGCTGCCAAGTTTCTTTTAGGGTCATGGAACAATTGTACATATGTATGGAATTCTCAAAAAACAAAAACATATTTCTGAAAAAGAAAAAGAATTTTCAGAATGATAACGGTGAAGGTTGTTTAATGATATGATTGGGAGAAATGCCATTGCATTGTACACATAAAATGATTAAAGTGGAAAATTATATATATTGCCATAATCAATAAATATTTCTGACAGAAAATAATTAATTTTAAACCTACCAAGAGATATTTTACTGAAAAAATGAGGAAAAAAATGTGTCCAAACCTCAGCATTTTGGCCTAGTCACCACAAACCTTGGCACCTTGCTTCCCCTTTGGCTGAGTGACCACAGGCCTTGGCACCCTGTTTCCCCTTTGGCTGAGTGACCACAGACCTTGGCACCCTGCTTCCCCTTTGGCTGAGTGACCACAGACCTGCTTCCCCTACTTTCTTGTGCTGGTTGACAATCCTTGCACAGTAGTAGTTTGACCATGTGTCATGTGGCATATGCTTCATACCAGAAGTAAACATTAATACAGCACTCTGTGTACTCAGTGACTCTCCCACTGCTGCTCTGGCTATGTGTGACCAAAATGCTGAATTGATGACATTTATGGATTCAAGGCCAGGTTGGAATTCTTCCAGGGCAAGGAAATGTCTCTGTATAGATAGTTCTGCTCCTTGGTTAAATGTACAAGTTTGTGAAGTCTGAAGATGACTTCTCCACCAGATCTTTTATGTTTTCAGAAACAAAGGCCATATATGACCAATCTGTTTCAACATACATTAAGACAGTGTGCTGAGAATATGCTTGCAGTAGGATCTGTTTGGAAATTGAGAAAGAAGAATTTTACTAAATGTCTTGCTAGTAATGAAAATAGCACTGGCTGAAAACATGTCTTTCTTGGCCTCAATGGCTTTTATGTAAATTGCCGTTTGATTCAGATTAGTGATTGACAAAATGTATTAGCAGAAGAAATATTTTTGTATTTTTTTAAGATTTATTTTATTTTATAGGTATTTTTGTTTTATCTCCAGGTATGCATGTGCAACATATGCACTACTGGTGTCCTTACTGGTCAGAAGGGGCATCAGATCCCTTAGAACTGAATTTATGGATGATTATTAGCCATATGTGGATATTGGAAATTGAGCCCAGGTCCTCTCCAAGATTAATAAGTGCTCTTAACCACTGAACCCTCTTCAGTCCCCAGAAATTCTTTCAAATATTAAATCTTTTTTGCAAAAAATGTGTCTTTTTTTTTTCTTTGCCATGAAGCATCAAAGAAAAAACACTCAAATAATCAGTGTACATATGGCATATCCCCTTTGAGAACTGATTTCTGCTTGTCTTTAACATATTTAAGATGTAGATATATAGGCAGTAGATAGATAGATGATGATAGATAGATGATAGATAGATAGATAGATAGATAGATAGATAGATAGATAGATAGATGATAGATACATAGATACATAGATGATAGATAGATACAGAGATGATAGATACAGAGATAGATGATAGATAGGTACATAGATAGATGATAGATAGATGATAGATCTATAGATGCACAGTACCTAGATAGATAGATGATAGATAGATGATAGATAGATAGATAGATAGATAGAGGTGATAAATAGAAAGTTAGAGCGATGTCAGATGCCTACATGATACATAAATGGATGACTGATGATATAGATGATAGAGAGATAGATAAATAGATGATAGATAGATACATAGATAGATGATAGATAGATAGGTGCACAGTACCTAGATAGATAGATAGATAGATAGATAGATAGATGATTGATAGATAGACAGACAGACAGACAGATAGATAGATAGATAGATAGATGATAGAGATGATACATAGATAGATAGATAGATAGATAGATAGATGATAGAAAGATAGATAGATAGATAATAGATAGAAAGATAGATAGATAGATAGATAGATTAAATAGATAGATAGATGATAGATATATAGATAGATGATAGATAGATAATAGATAGATGATTGATAGATAGATGATAGATAGATAGATAGATAGATGATAGATGATAGATGATAGATACATGCACAGTACCCAATTGTGTCAGAGAAAAATCTTATGTGACATTTATATTAATTATTTCTTTATTAGGATGAAATTAATATAAAATGAAATTAACCATTTTATACTTACTGTACACACATACTAACATGTGCATGTCACTATGTGCCTGTGGAAGTCAGAGAAAAATTTGTAGGAGTTGATTCCCGCTTCTACCATGTAGGTCCCAAGGACTGAATTCAGGTGGTCCAGTTTCACAATAGGTCATCTTCAAGTGGTCAGGCTTCACAGTAGGCAGTAGGTCATCCTTGACAAGGTTTTCCTAGCTCCAGCCCTCACTCACTATGTAGACCAGGCTGACCTAGATCTCACCTGCCTCTGCCTCCTTAGTGCTGGGATTAAAGGTGTGCGTGACCATGCCCAGCATAAATGTACCATTTTGAAATAAACAATATAGTGACATTTGAAATACTCATAAAATTATACAACTACTGACTCCAATTAGTTCTAAAACATATTCAAGATATTAGGTTTAATTAAAGGTTCACAGTGAGAGAGTAGCACTTGCCTTTAATCCCAGTTCTCCAAAGGCAGAGACAGGCATCTTTGTGAGATGGAGGCCAGTTTGTTCTACATAATAATTTCCAGGTCTGATGGGCTACAGGGAGACCATGTCTCAAAAAACAACAAAAAGGTTTACCTAATCATTGGTTAGTAAGTTATTTAGACAATATACATATTGAACTATGGTGTAACTTAAATTAAATAAATTTGAATGCTATATCAGAAAGATACAAGCATATATGTATAGATGTGTGCATGTACATGCATGTGCACATGAACACACACACACACACACACAAACTTGTACATTGATTTAATATCCCAGATGACTCATTATTAGGATGGAAAATAAGCAGCAGAACTGATAACCTAACCAAATCAAATGTTCAAGCTCAGGTACGAGCTCAGAAAAGTAGCAATGATAGTCTATAGGAACATATATTACTGACTAAAAACAAGAATAAGATTTAAAAGTGGAAAAGAAAGAGGAAAACACCAATATCCTCTCAATAGGCACTGGAGCAAATATGATATAAAATAAGTGAATTGAATCATTCTATTTAAAAGTCAAAAATTAATTCCTGAAATATCACAAATAAAATAATATTTATATATTAATATTCATTCTTCAATATTATTAATATGTACTATTAACATATTATATTGCCCAAGGGTGTCATGACATTCTCATAGTCAATAACATAGTGACATAAGCTAGTATATAATCATCATTTTGTCCAGAACTGTGCAGAACATTGAGAGAAGTACCTGGCATTACTCAAGATGCAGCCCAAATCAGAAGTCCAAGAAGAAGGCTTTTCTTTACATGTAAATAAGAGCATATGTACTATTAACATATTATATTGCCCAAGGGTGTCATGACATTCTCATAGTCAATAACATAGTGACATAAGCTAGTATATAATCATCATTTTGTCCAGAACTGTGCAGAACATTGAGAGAAGTACCTGGCATTACTCAAGATGCAGCCCAAATCAGAAGTCCAAGAAGAAGGCTTTTCTTTACATGTAAATAAGAGCACCAAGCCTACATGCTGAATGGTGTCTTACGTGTCTGAATGTTTGCGTTCTCTACTGCTACTGCTCCTTGTTGATTAGGAAGTTGTATATTGTGTAGAGGTGCAGGTTGATATTAGCTCTGTTTCCACTCTTCCTACTGTAGCACTCTGAGTGAGGCTGCACCATCCTGAAGGCGACATGATTTTTGCTTTGTGAGAATTAATGGTAAATTCTCTTTCTTCCAGATAGAGTGTCAGAAGAGAAAATGAGGAACATCGTGTGCCCTCAATTACCCATATTTCTTATGAAGTCAAACATTTGTCTATAAACTCATTTAAGACATTTTTATTTTTATTTATTTTTAAAAATACTTTATTTATTATTTTTATTTTATGCATGTGAACATATTGCCTGCATGTATTTAAGTGCACGTATGTTGTGCAATGCCCATGGAGGTCAGAAGAGGGCATTATATACCCCAAATTGTAATTATGGATGGTTATTAGCCACCATGTGGGTGCTGGGATTCAAACCTGTGTCTTCTGGAAGACTAGTCAGTGATATTAACCTTTGAGTCATCTGTCCAATCACCAAAACATTTTTAAAATTTTATGTGTACATGTGTGTTTGTGAGAGTGTTGGTCATGTAAGTTCAGAATATGTCAGAGGTCAGAAAACATGTTGGATCTCTTGGGGCTGGAGTTATAAACAGTTGTTTACTGTCCAAATATGGGTTGCGGACTGAATTCCAATCCTCTACAAGAGTAGTATGTACTTGTAACCTCTGAGCCATTTCCCTAGCCCCTTTGAACACATTTTAATGACTAAACCTTTATCTACCATATTGTTACTATAATTTGTTTCATGAAATTGAGGACTTTGACCTTTGAGAGGGGAATATACTTTCATAGATCTCATGTGATGACACAGAAAACTACTTGACATTGTCTAAAACACAGAACACAGTATATTTGCTTGGCTTTCTGGTCAAATTCTTGTTCTTTAACATTACAGCTCCATATCAGTGATTTCTAGTAAGAGACTGTTTTTCCATAAGACCTTTGTCAGTTTGAGCACAACCTTAGTCATCACAATGAAGGTGACCAGTAGAGGGGGCGACTGCTAGAATGTAGCTGCTAGAGACCACTGATGTATCTAAAGTGTGTGTGGGTTACAACCACCAATAAGGAATTATGATGATCAGCAATGTCAGTTGTGCTGAAACAAAGACACTCATACACATGAAGAAAAACAAGAGAAAATTCTTACAGAAAAGTGTTTTACTTTCCACATTGTCTTCCAGTAAGGCACATGTGGCACTTAGTTAAGTAATCTAAAATCATTAAAGCTGCCTCCTGTGTGTATTATGTGGGTGCATCCTGAGTCATCTTAGTGTAAGAATGTGTTTGCCTTCGCTCCTGTACTGAGTTTGCTTGCCTCCTCTGAATGACCTTACAAGAACATGCAGCTACATCCTCTCTCTCTCTCTCCCTCTTTGACCCAGAAGTTCATTGCTCCCTGATTCTTGACTATTCCCTATACAGTCAGCATTCCATCCTTGGCTCCAGACTAGCAGATTCAATTAACTCTACCTGAAAAAAGTATTTATAACAGGAGGTACTGGTATGCTTCTTTTATTCCAGCACTCAGGAGACAGAGACAGACAAAGCTCTGTGCAATGGAGGTAAGCGTGGTCTGTAGAGCAAGTTCAATGCTAGCTGGGGTTACAGGGCGACTCTGTAATTTTAAATTTACCACTTAAAAAATGGTAAAAGTAATTGGGCCTATCTTGAGCATTGTACAGACTTGTTTCCCTTGTTATTATCACTTCAATAACACCATATATCTATTTGTATAGTATTTACATTGTATTTGGCACTAAACATAACCTAGAGATACTCTAAAGCACAGAAAGACAGAAAGGGATGGGGTACATATTTGCAAATGCTGTGCTGTTCAACATAAGAAACTCAAGCATCTGTACAGACTTCAGTACGTTTAGGAGTGTCCTGGGACCAGTAACTTCCACTGAACACAAGGAACATTAATGACATTGATAATGATTTGTGCAGAATGAAAATTTAGAATGGCAACTTTTTGTATCAATAAAAACATTTGTGGGGGCTGGAGAGATGGCTCAGCAGTTAAGAGCACTGACTGCTCTTGCAGAGGACCCGGGTTCCCTTCCCAGCACCCACATGGCAGCTACAAACCGTCCTTAACTCCAGTTCCAGGGGAATCCAAAACCCTCTTCTGATCTGCACGGCATTGCACAACACGGGTGCACTCACATAACACGCAGGCAATACACTCATACACATAAAATAAAAATAATAAATAAAATATTTTTAAAAAATTGTGACGAATTTCAGACTTTACTCATGAATCTAATTCCGGAAACGTACAGGTAAGTTATTTTCATAGAACGGTGTGACAGTGTGACACCGGGAACAGTGGGAACAGAGACGTTGGAAGTAGACTTCCAATGCACCCTCTGCTTTTCTTCCATAGACATTTGCACTCAAGAAACCATGATAAATACATCTATACTTTCTAATCTGATTATTAAAAATAATCTAAGCATCGTGTTTATTTAAGAGTTAACTTTTAACTCTTAGCTTAAGTATGTTTATAATAATTTATGAGATCAAGAAAGAAATTTGGGAAATGGGTGCAAAGCTCAGCAGTTGATTAATTTCCTTAGTATCTGTGAGGCCTTGAGAGGGCTTGGGTTCAATCCCAAGTACCAAAAAAAGAAATTTGAGTAAGAGTTTCCATTTTACATTTCCTGTCTTATGGAGAGTTCTAAACAGGAGGACCATGAATTGCCTGACAATTGCCCCGACTTTAAATTGTATATTTATTATCATTATTGCTATGTTATAAATATATTATTTATTTTTAAATTTATCATTTTTGTTTTATGTATGTGAGTGTATTGCCTGCATGGGTATAAGTGAACCTGTGTTGTGCAATGCTCATAGAGGTCAGAAGAGGGTGTTGTATCCCTTAGAACTGGACTTAAGGATCGTTATTACCCACCCTGTGGATGCTGGAAATCGAACCTCAGTCCTCTGTAAGAGCAGTCAGTGCTCTTAATGGCTGAGCCATCTCCATCTCTCCAGCCCCATGTGCTGGCAGCTTATAACCATGTGCTATCCTGAGATCCAAATATAATGATAAGCAAGGCAATTTCTTCCTTCTGTGACACGTGAGTCTAATTACATCATGTCAGCAGGACAGAAGGCAAATAGGAATAGGGCCTTTTTGCTTAAATAGGTACAGAGCATTGATGAAATGCTTTCAAAGCTTACCTAAAAATGAATCTAATTTTGTTCCTGGATTAGTAATGACTTCGATATTTATTAAACTGATCATCCTAACTAATGGACTGAAGGAAATATTTGACTTTACCAAGTCATCCCATCTTAGTTAACAGTATTTAAAACTGTGTAGAATATTGGTGGATTTTCAAATACAGTTGATCCACCAACTTCTGTTAGACTTTGGTTAAAGTATAAATTTTGATATTTTACTTCCTTTCCTCCTTGAAGGAAGAAACTCTTACTCTGTACATGCAAAATATAATGGCAGTTTCATTATGACGGCTTGTGTACTTGTACCTATTAGGTTTTGCTAACATTGGAGACTTATTTTTTCCCCACTAAAGTAGCTAAACACACAACCCAAACTACCTTCCTTTTATACTGGTCCTGAAAGCTAAAAGAACCAAGAGAAAATCAAGTGTACGAGAGAAGAATGTGTGTATGGAATGAGGAGGGTACTTTCTACATTATGTGAACAGAAAGAAACATCTTGACTTTATTACACTTCGATTTGTATGTCTATGTAACCATAACAATCAAGAAGGGGACAAGAACTGGAGAATGTGTCAGGGGACACAAGCGGAGCTGATGAAATATTACTGGAAGGGTGGAAATAATGTAAAGAAAGTCCTCATGTAAGAAATTCCCCAAAATTAAAAAGCAAGATATATGAAAAGTAATTTTATCTGTGCATTCTCTCTGTATGCTTGACTTCCTGGTTGCAGGGATGTTAGCCGGCATAATACTTTTCCATATTAAGCAAAAAGAAGGGTCTGCCATATACAAAGTTTGAGTTTCTAATGCTGGAATTGCTTTCTTTCAAAATAACATATTTGAATCTAGTATCAGATCCAGACAAGCAGGACTAACTATGCTGAAAACACAGTGGACAGCAACAGGGATGGCAGAGTATATGGGCTCAAGAGTGTGTGTGTGTGTGTGTATGTGTGTGTTGGGGGGGTTATGGGAGGGTGCATTTTGGGAAGTGGGTATATAGATGAATACGATTGTGTGGGGTGTTCTGTATGATATACACAAGAAAAAATCAACAAATTTTTAAAAAGACATATTTGAGGAGGAAGCCTAAAATTTACTTCATGTTAAAGAGTAGAGGAGATAAATATTACCAGTGAAATCTACCTGATGACTTTATATCCATACTCAGGTACCAAGGATCCTAACTGACTGTGACTAGTACTCATCAGATACATAGAGATTAAAGACATATGTGCAAACATCTAGCTGTTAGTAGCATTAAAAATGTAGGAAACCACATATTTTAAATTGAAATGGAGATCTTTTTTAAGGGGTAAAAACTGATTCAATTTTATGTCTCACAGGGTTTATAATGAGTTCAATATTGTATAACTGTATTAATTCAACTGTGAACCTAAAAATTTATGGCCACTTTTGAAAGAGATGTATCCTTCCTCTGGAATGTATTACTGAATATGTTAAAGCTGTAATAAAATGCTTCTTCTAATCATGTGGATATTAAATTTAAAAATTAAAATAATAAATAAATGAATGGGAGTCTTTCCAGGTTCAAAGCATTCATTCTTCTTGACACATTGAAACAAGATACTATTGCCAAATCTTTGCAAAGTAAGAGAATGTTTACAATACATTTTTCTATTAGGACAAGAGAGAATGTTTTTTCCTAGAATGTCCCTGCTGTGATTCAGCATTGAAAGTCTTCTTAAACCAGAGATTAGGTAAAATTTCAGATGATCAAGATAAAATTATTTTGATGCTGATGTAAATCATGTCCACAACACTACAGAAGATTTACCAGTGTACCTAATCACAGAATAGTTCATCAAAAAATTTGTATTGGATTTTTGAGTGTTTCATACAGAAAATCATCTTTATACCCCCTTGACCTTTGAACCTTCTCATAGCCCTCTAACTGGAGTTCATACCTTCTGTCATCTGTGTTAAGGCCTATTATGACAAGCTAGTGTCCCCAGATGTCCCTCAGTATAAGTTCATCTACTGGGCTCTAGTCAGCCTATCTAGAGTCCCTCCCTTTAAGATCAGCTCTTCCTCACCTAGCAGTAATTAGTTGCCCATAATTCTTCGATGAAAATTGGGGTCTGCTGTTTATTTCCACAGTTCTGTGCTGAATTTGTCTGCTTAAGTTTGCATGGGTATGTGTATGCCGCTGACACCATTGCTGTGGGTTTGTATAAGAGTCCCAGATGACTGTAGGACTGTAGGGTCATGCCCCTCCTCCTTGGCTCTTTCAATTTTTCGATCCTTTCTTCTCCAATTGTACCTGAGCCCTGGGTGGGTAGAATTTGATACAGGAGTCCTGTCCAAGGATCTACACTCTGCAGACTCTTATTAAGGGGAGGTGACTTCCAGGTCAGTTCCAGCTCCATTGCTCCAAATTCTGAGTCTGAAGTTTGTCCTGTCTTCAACAGTAGTTGAAGACAGTTGTTCTGGAAACAATCAAGGGCTGTGACAATACTCTGTGTAATTTTGGAAATCTCTTGGACTTCACTGACCAACAATTCAAAGGAAGGTTTCTCCTGTCTGGCGCTGTTTCTTACTATGTAACCTACAGCTATACTCATGAACTCAAGTAGAGATATTGTATGTGTAACTTTCAGTAAGTTTTTGGACTAATACAATTCCCTCTGGTTATTTATACTAGGTAGGTACTATTTATCTCTCCTCTTTCTCTGGCTGTCTTATCTTCCCTCTCCACCCTCCCATTTAAAGTGTCCCCATTTTTCACATTTCTCCCTTGATAATTTCTGTCTGCTCCTGTCCCACTTCTTGAGCTGCTTCTTCTCATTTATTCCCATAGTTCTTTTTGTAGCCGCCCTTCTTCCCCTCCCATTTAACTATCCCCTTTTCACACATTTCTCCCTTAGTAACACCTGTCTCCCACTATTCTCTCTTGGGTTCCTTCTTTCCCTTTACCTTCCTGGCTTCCTTCCATTTTCCTGGTTCCTGCAGTTACATCAAGATACAAATCATTATAAGGATTTGGTTTCTAGGATTCACAAATGAGGGAGAACATATGTGTTTGCATTTTCTGAGTCTGTGTTACTTCATTTAATACAGCACTTTCTAGATCCATCCATTTACTGCAAATTTCATTATTTCATCTTTCTTTAATGCTGAGTAGAGCTCCATTGTGTAACTGTACCACATTTTCATTAACCACTCATCAGTTGAGGGACACTTAGGTTGCTTCCATACCTTAGCTATTAAGAAAAGAGCAGCAACAATCATAGTTGTACACGTGTCACTGCAATAGGATCAGTCCTTCAGGTATATGTCAAGGAGTGGTATAACCAGGTCATATGGTAGGTTCATTTAAAGATTTTTTAAAGTTCTCCATAATGCTTTCCATACGGGTTGCACAAGTTTGAAATCCCACCAGCAGTGAATGAGTATTCCCTTTTCTCCATATCCTGCCCAGAATCTGGTATCATTTGTTCTCTTGGTTTTAGCCAGTCTTACAGGGTAAGATGAAATCTTAAGGTGGTTTTAGTTTACATTGCCCTAATTACTAACGATGTTGAGCACCTTTTTAAAGATGTTTCTTAGCCATCTTTATTTCTTCCTTTGAGAACTCTGTTTAGAGCTTTAGCCAATAATTTAATAGGGTCATTTGTTTCCTTGCTTGTTTTCTGAGTTTTTATGTATTTGTATGGTAAACCTCCATCAGATGTTTCACTGGTGAAGATATTTTCCCACTCTGGGTTTTCTATTCACTTTCTTGATTGTTTCTTTGCTTACAGAAGTTTCTTAGTTGAGTGAGGTCTCACTTGTTGATTGCTGGCACTAAATCCAGAGTCCAATTTATAAAGTTCTTTCCTAAACCAATATTTTGTAGGATAGTGCCAACTTTTCTTCTAACAGTTTCAGAGTTTCAAGTTTCCCACTGAGGTCCTTGATCCATTTGGTGTTGACTTCTGTGTGAGGTGAAAGATACGGATCTAGTGTCATTCTTCTACAGGTGGAGATCCAGTTTTGCCAGCACCATTTGTTAAAGATGCTATCTTTCTTTCCTCCATTGTGTGTTATTGGCACCTTTGTCAAATATGATATGGCTGGAATTGCATGTACTCATGGTTAGGTCTTCAATTATATTCCATTGATCTATGTATCTATTTTTTTGCAAGTACTATGATGTTTTTATGACTATAGCTCTGTAGTATACTTTGATATCTGGTATAGTAACTCCCCCAGCATTGCTCTTTGTGTGCAGGGTTACTTTGTCTACTTGGGATCTTTTGTGTTTCCATATGAATTTTAGAATTTTTTTTTTGAAATCTGTGAACCATGTCATGGGGCTTTTGATTGGGATTGCATTGAATCTGTATATTGCTTTTCATAGGATGGTCATTTTCATAATATTAATTCTTCCAATCCATGAGCATGGGAGGTCCTTCCATCTTCTGGTGTCTTCCTCAATCTCTTTCTTTAGAGATTTAGAATTTTTGTTGTAGACGTCTTTGGTGTTTTCAGTCCTATTTATATTGATGCTACTGTGAATATGAGGGTTTCCCTGTACTTTTTCCAATTGCTTTTCATTGGTATACAGAAAGGCTAGTGATTTTTGTAGATTAATTTTATAACCTACCACTTTACTGAAAGTGTCAATCAGTTCTAGGAGTTTTCTGGTGAAGTTTTTGGGATCTTTTAGGTATAGTATAATCTCATCTGCAAAAAGAGATAAAGTGACCTCTTTGCAAATTAGTATTCTGTTTTTCTTCTCTTGCTCTAGCAAGAGTTTCAAGCACTATATGGAAATGGAGCAGAGATATTGGATATCCTTGTCTTGTTCCTGATTTTAATGAGAATGCTTCCAGTTTTTGTATTTTGTTTTTGTTTTTCATTAAGAATAATGTTGGGTGTGGGTTTGTTTTATATAGTTTTAATTATATTGATGTATATTCCCTCCAGTCTAATTCCCTTTAGGACTTTTATCATGAATAAGTGCTGAATTTTGTCAAAGACATTTTCTGCATCTATTAAGATGAACATGTGCTTCATGTCATTGAGTCCATTTATATGATTGATGATTTTTATTGACTTGTATATATTGAAACTTTCCTGAATCTCTGGAAGAAAGCATAGTTGATCATGGTGGATGATCTTTTTGATGTGTATCTGTATGCAGTTTGTAAATATTTTGTGAAGAATTTTTGTATGTATGTTCATTAAGACTATGGATTTATAGATTTCTTTTCAGGTTGTATGTTTATTTGCTTTTAGTATTAGAATGGTGCTGGCTTCATAGAAGGATTTTGGGCGTTCTCCCTCTGCTTCTATCTTTCTGAATAGTAGTATGTAACAGTAGTATATGTTGCAGATCTTCCTTAAATTTCTGGTAGAATACTGCTGTAAAGACATTTAGACCTGGGCTTTTTTCAGTCAGGAGGTTTTGTACTATTATTTCAATTTCCTTATATGTTATGGGTCTGTTTAAACTGTTGATCTCTGCTTGGTTTGGTTGTGGTGGCGCCCATGATTTTAGATATCTGTTGCCCAAGTTCTCCTAGGGCCCCTGCTCCTGGAACTATTAAACAAACCATACAACACATCTTTATCCGAATTTTTCATAGTTTATATCATGGTAGGGGTAATAGAGTAACTGAGAAAGGCGAACACCCGGCACCCCACAAAAAAATGAATACCCAGTGCCCCATTCCACTATGTGGCTCAGCAGCCTGCCATTCCAGATTGATTCCATGCCCCGCCACAGTCTCTGTCATGTCTCATGGGCCTGCGGTCTCACTCCAGGTTGGTAAATGCCCCCCTCACATTGACACAGGCGAGACACTGGAGCTATTTTTTCTGTGCCCCTGCTCCCAAGATGGCACCAGTGCTCCTCACTCTGGTGCTGACTCTCAGCACCCAATGCTCTGCAGCAGGCCCCGCCCATTGGGTGAAGAAATACTGCTCAGGACACACTCCACCCCTTCCTCCAGCTCTTATAATCTTTCTGCCAATCTTCCACTAAGGTTCCTGAGCCTTGGAGAGGGTGACAGATGTAGGGCTATCTTTCTTGTATCATGACAAGATAGTGATTTTTTGAGCTTTCCCATTATTCTTCTTCAAGCCATGGCCATTTATCTATTTCAGTGGTGTTTCTTCTACTAAAAAGACAAATGGAATGAAGTAGATACATCTAAGCAAATATGAATGTAAATACAAGTGCCTAGAGGATATCCCAGTAGGTGTACTATAGTCATTAAACAGTATACTTGTAATGGCTTCCCTGGCCTGTAGCCTTTCTCGACTCAAGGCGTTGGTCTGGTCTACAGCACCAGATGTGCATTCCACCCCTAGGAGCAGGCCTTATCCAATTAGAAATTTGTCAGTTGTACGTATGTTAGTCAAGCCATTTTTGCACTTGCCAGCATTGCTTGGCATGTCCATAGTGGGCAGCATGTAGGGTATATTGTTGAATAGAATCATAAGGGATCTGTCTTCCCCAACCATCCTCATAGCACCTTCTGGCACTATGAACATCATCCATCCAGTGGCATGGAATTTTTGGCTTAGTCTCAGCTCCATCTATTTTTTTCCTCCCATGCTCACATCATGCAGTGTCTTCAGCAACATGGCCTTACTGACCTTTCTAGTGTACAACCGACATTAGTGGCAATAGCTTTGGTGAATTTGAGGTCCCCTAGGATCTCTCTCTGACAAACAGGTTATGGGGGGCAACCCACCCCTGGTACTGTAGATTGTTTTAACAGTTGTATAGTTTTTATCTTACCCAACCATAAAACTCCCAAGTATCTTACAGCTATAGCTGGGCTTTGTTTCTTCAGGTATCTTTCAACTGGGTTTCACATTTGTAAACACTCGAAGGAAGGTTAACGTCATATATTAGATCAATCATAGACAAGGTCTAACACAGCATGGAAAGGTTTTATTCATTATTATTAACTATTTTCTCTAGAGATCTTTGTTAGGTATCATAGCATGGGTAAGAGGCATTTGGTTAGTTCTTTACTATCTTTAGTTATCCCTGGAGAGTCATTCTGCATTCTGGGGATTTTGCATGGAGTCTCTTTGCATTCTTTTATCCTTGATATGTTTACAGGTGTTGGCTCCAGTTTCTTAACTCTGCTCTGGGCTAAGGAGGCAGGGTGTTTCTCTTGTTCCTGCTGTATCTGTTGGCTCTCTGAGTCAGGCAGGCCCTGGGTCTGCCTACTGACTGCAGCTATATCTGACATCTCTTCATTGACCATACCTGGCTGCTGGGGGAGGCCTTGGTGGGAAAAACAGCCTTTATTAGGAGACAAATTCACATTATTTAATCTTTGGGGATTCTTAACCACTCCTGGGACAGTTTTTATTTTTTGAATGCCTTTTGTAAACTGTTCTTCTGGTTTTAAAGCCTTCCAGAAACTCCTTAGTACTGAATTTGGTCTTTTATTTATTTTTTCTGGGAATTTGGGCTCAACATAGGTCTTGCCACATTTGTCTTCTAGTTACCCAAATGGACCTTTTTTTCTTGTATGGTCTTTTTTTATGTTTTGTTGGGTGTTCTGTTATTCTACAGACACGTTTTACATGTTGGTTAGAGTCACTTAGCTCCGCTAAAGCCTCTCTCACTTACAAAGATCCTCTTCCTTTAAAGAGCTTAGCAAAACTATTAAAGTTCTATACCATTCTCAAGGTACCAGTTGAATTAAGCTTTCCTTTTTATCTCTGGTGAACACAATCTTATCTGGCCCAGTGAACTGGGCATCTTATATTGCTTTTCTCATACCTAGTTCTCTCAGTAATGCCTGTCCCTCCATTATAGGCCTCCAGCCTTTGTTAATTATGGGAGCTTCCCTTGGTGATGACCATGTATCATTAATGTCTTCCATCAGCCATCCCATTAAGGACTGCTCCCCCCTGCATTGGCCTAGGTTGAACAGCCTATATCGCAAGGATGAATGGGTGGTTATATAACTCAGTTTTGATGATTCTGAAGGACTTAGTCTGACATTATTTGCTCCGATATCCCAATACCCTCACAAGCCATGTGGTGAGGGGCTCTTTGATTGCTTGTAAGTTTTTCCTAATTTTAACAGTTCCAGTGTGGAGTATTTTCTAGCTACAGTACTGTTAGTTTTTTTTTGTGTGTCTTTTTGTATCAAAGGTTGACTCTGAGGGGCAGCTTTAGCTACTTTCTTTAGTTTTTAGATCGTTTTCTTTTTCATTACTATCTGTCATTTTTCTGGAGTCCTTGTACCTTACATAAGTTAAAATGTCACGGGATTTTTCCTCTCTCAAGTTCTGCAATTGAATCTGCCAGTACCTCTCTACTCTTTTCAGTTTTCCCTGCCTTGGGCTAATCTTTTTTTTTTTTTTTTTTTTTAATGCAGTGGCCACGTCCCCTTTCTGGGTTCTCTGCTTGTGTCCCAGGCCTGTAAAAGTTTTTCTAAAGCTTACAGCCTTTAACAAATTTTATATACCTGCAACTGGGCTATTTCCCCACATTTACAACACAGCTGTGAGCCACACTTCTGCGTGGCCGGCTCCTCTTCAGTTACATATTTTATAATCCATTGTAAGATCCATATCAGCATCATCATTAGCTCCCTTGCTTTTTCCAAACTCACAGAGTTTGTCATTCCTAGTGCTGCCATCCCGCTGGCTGCGCCAATTTGTTGCCCCAGCTCTCTTAGGGCCCCTCGCTCCTGGAGTTTTAGACAAACAATATAACACATCTTTACCTGAAGTTTTCATAGTTTATATCCTGGGTAGGGAAAATAGAGTAACTTACAGAGGCGAACACCCAGCGCCCCACAAAAATTGAACACACAATCCCCTGTTCTGCTCTATGGCTCAGAGGCTCTGCCCAGAGTCTCCATTAGTTTTCATCCAGGCCTCTTGGGCCTGAGGTCTTGCCCCAGGTTGGTAAATGCCCCCTCTCACATTCACATGGGAGAGATACCAGGGCCATTTTTTCTGTGCCACTGCTGGAGAGACGGGACTACCGCTCCTCTCTTTGCAACTGACTCCCTGCAGCTCCCTTTCGGCAGCTAACTTTCCACAGCCAAATCTCTGCAGCAGGCCGGCCTCTTGGAGGAGGAAGCACCCCTCTGGACACAATATCCATACATTTCTTTTAGGTTTTCAAATTTAATAGAGTATAGGTTTTAAAGTTTCCCATATCATGTTCTGGGTCTTTTGGGTTTCTGTTGTGATGGTTCCCTTTCTTCTCTGAGTTTGTTGGTTTGAATTTGCTTTCTTTTGATTAACTGAGCTAAGTGTCTATCTAGCTTGTTTAGATTTTAAAAGAACCAGCTCTTAGATTCATTGAATTTTTTTATTTTTTCTATTTCATTAATTTCTGCTCTAATTTCTGTTATTTCTTCTGGTTTTCTGGGTTTGGGCTTCATTTGTTCCTGCCTTTTCAGAGTCTTGAGTTACAATGTTAAGTCATTTATTTGTACTCTTTCTGAATTTTTCAAATGTAGACATTTAAAGCTATAAAATTCCCTCTTAGGAAAGCTTTTTAAGGGTCCCAGATATTTTGTTTTGTTGTATTGTCCTTTTCATTTAATTCCAAGGACACTTTTATTTCTTTCTTAATTATTCATTTGATCCACTCATCATTCAAGAGTGTGTTGTTTAATCTCTTTGAGTTTGTGTAGTTACTGGGGCTTCTTCCAGTGTTGATTTTGAGCTTATTGCATTGTGGTCTGATAGAATGCATTGGATTATTTCAAGTTTTTTGTATTTTTTGAGGTTTGTTTTGTGCCCCAGTATGTGGCCAATTTTTGAGAGAGTTCCATGGGGTGACTAGAAAGTGTATTCTTTGGTGCTTGGCTAGAATATTCAGTAGATGTCTGTTAGGAACATTTGATGTATTATTTAATTCTGATGTCTCTCTGTTTATTATTCATCTGGTTGAGCTGTCTAATGGAAAGAGTAATCTATTGAAGTCTACTACTATTATTGAGTTGGAGTTAATCTGTGTCTTAAAGTCCTGTAGTTTTGTTTTTAAATTTGAGTGAACCAGAGTTTGGTGCTTATGTGTTCATGATGATTGTAATATCTTCTTGGTAAATTGTTCCTTTGATCAGAATGAAATGACCCTCTTTATCTCTTTTGATTTAGTTTCAGTTTGTACTCTGTTTTACCAGACATTAGAATTGGAACTCCTGCTTGTTTATTGGTGCCATTTGCTTAGAATATTTTTCTCCTTCCTTTCACCTTAAGGTATTGTCTGTCCTTGAAGATGAGGTGGATTTCTTGCAGACAACACAAGGATGGATTTTGTTTCCTCATCCATTCAACTAGCCTGTGTCTTCTCCTAGGGAGCTCAGTTATTGTTGAAAGATGTGCATTGGATGCCATCATTTTGATTACTGTTTGCATTCTTTGTCTAATTTTGTGTTTCCACTGTTATACCTTCATTTCCCTTTTTTCTGTTGCCTCTGGGGTATAGTTCCTTTCTCCATTCTTTGTATTGCTTCCAGTATTATTTGAAGGGATGGTTTTGTGGATACGAATTCTTTCAACCTCTTCGTTTCATGGAAGATTTTTCTTTTCCCTCCAACTATAAAATATATTTTTGCTCCATAAAGTATTCTGGGTTGGTGTCTATGGGCATTTAGAACTGGGAATGTTTTGGCACAGGCTCTTCTGGCTTTCATAGTTTGCAATGACTCATACATTGATGAGTCAAATATAATTCTGATGGGTTTTCCTCTATATGTGATTTGTTTTTCTTTTGCACCATTCAGTATTCTCTCTTTGTTCTGTACATTCAGTGTTTTTACTATGATATGCGATAGGGAGTTTCTTTTCCAGTCCTGTATATTTGGTATTCTATGTGCTTCTTGTATTTTTATAAGGATATCTTTCCTTAATTTGGGGAAATTCCCTTCTATACTCCTGTTTAAGATCTGGACAATGTCATTAATCTGAAATTCTTCTCCTTCCTCTATGCCTATGATGCATAGATTTGGTCTTTCAATGTGTCCCCACATTTCCTGCATATTCCATTCCTATGTTTTATAAAAATTTTCATAGTCTTTGCTTGAGCAGTCTAATTGTTCAACTTTACCATCCAGGCTTTATACTCCGTTTTCCATTTCATTCATTCTATCAGTGAGGATTTTTTTCTCTTGTTTCAAATCGGATTATTGAGTTTTTCACTTCCTTCTTCATTTCAGCCTGAGTTTTCATCTATACTTCTCTCTCTTTTGTGAATTCAGTCAGAAGTTAATCCTTATTTTTGTTTAGTTCACTGATTTTGTTTTAATATATTTATTTTTTAGAAGAAGCATTTCATTACAGCTTTAATATATTCAGTAACAATTTCCAGAGCAAGGATACATCTCTTCCAAAAGTGGCTGTAAATTTTTAGGTTCACAGTTGAATTAATACAGTTATACAATGTTGAACTCAGTATAAACCCTGTAGGACATAAAATTGGAGTTTTTACCCTTTAAAGAAGATCTCCATTCATATTAAAATATGCTGTTTCCTACATTTTTAATGCTGCTAACGCTTAGATGTTTGCACATGTGTCATTAATCTCTATGTATCTAACTATTGCTAATCACAGTTACACTTGGATCCTTAGTACCTGAGTATGGATATAAAGTCATCAGGTAGATATCAGTGGCAATGTTTATCACCTCTGCTATTTAACATGAAGTTTTTATGCTTCCTTCTCAAATATGTCTTTAGTATTTTTAATTTGTTGATTTTTTAGTGTGTATATCATACAGAACATTCCACACAACCTTATTCATCAATATACCCACTTCCTAAGTGGTGCCCTCCCATAGCCCTCCCCATCCCAGACACTGGAGCCCATATACTCTGTCATCCCTGTTACTGTCCACTGTGTTTTAAATATCCCCAGCCATTCCCCAGTTCTTGTCTCCCTGCTGAATCTAGTCAGCCTATGTAGGGATCGTTGTTTTAGGAAAATCAGCTGTTCCTCATCTAGCAGCAATCAGTTGTCAATATTCCTTTAGATAAGATTAGGGTCTGCTGTTCATTTTCCCAGTTCTATGCTGGGATACTGTCTGGGAGTCTTTTGGGCCACCATAGCCAATAACTCGAAGGTATCTCCTGTCTGGCATTGTTATTATGTAGCCTTTAGCTATATAAATGGACCCTTAAAATTATATTGACCCTATTAATCTTTGGTTATACTTTCCTTTGGGATGTTTAAGACCCTGCAATTGGCCCAGATAAGCCAATTTACTTTTACTCTTAAGGTCATTTGAGAATCTGTTCCTCAGGGGTAACATGGGCTTGGGAGGAGGACCTGACTCCTTTCTTTTATCAGTTCCATCTATGTGAAGATAGACCATGGCTGGCTTTTCTTGGAAGCATGGAGGAAATGTTTCCTCTGTGTTGACCCTCCTCTTACAGGAACCAGGATAATGGAAATGAACCAGGGAGGTAAAAGAAAAGAAAGAATCTGAAAGATAAGAACAGTAGAAAGCAGGTGTTAATAAGGGAGATATGGATAAAAATGAGGTTATTTTAAGGGGAGAGGGGAAGGAAGGTTAAACAAGGAACCTAGGGGATGAAGGGAAAGAAGGAGCTCAAGAGAGGTAGGACCATTGGAGAAGGGTATTATTAAGGGAGAAATGGGAAAAATGGGGGGCACCTTAAATGAGGAAACCATGATGGAAAGGTTAGATAATGTGAGAGATAAATAACACCTAGCTAGTTTTAGAAAACCAGAAGGAACCATATTAGTCCACAACCTACTGACAAATTATACACACAACTAGATCAAAGAATATAATATATGTCTAGGCAAGGTTAGGCTGAGAATGGTCCTTGCCCAAGATCTATGTAGATGGCACATGGTAATTAAAAGTACCAGACTGGTGGAACTAACCTTCTTCAGTATATAATGTCCATACTATGAGGCCTATACTAATATGGACAGAGGGACATAAAGGACAGTTTTTGCTCCTTTTCCTCCTAGGTTGACTAAGTTCCAGAGAACTATGAGCATCTCTGAAAATGTCCTGTAGCTTAGCGAGTTGCCTGTCCTCTTGATCAAGGAGGCTGTGGAGACCCCTCCAGATGGACCTGAATCAGTGTCCAGTCTACAAAGAGGAGGATTTGTGTGTGTGTGTTCTTTAAATTCATTGAATTCCTTGATCATGTTTATAAACTGTTCTTTTAAATTTGGTGTCCTTGGTTGTTTCTAGGCTATTCTCTTTGTACAACTCTTGTATACATCTGGTGGAGTTTGGTGGGAGCATGCTGTTTTGGTGTTCCATTTTATAATTTTTCCATTGTGATTTTGGCATGTTGATTTCTTTTGTTGTTTGCAATTCTGATATGAAACTCTGGCCTTTCTTTGTTGCCTTGGGGTCTGCTTCTGCTTGTATTGTTGGTGTGCCTTGATTGTTTTCTTATTTGGTGTATAAAGCTGGTTGGTGTAGGTTTCAGGTTCTCTCAGAATTTATATTGGAGGGAACTGATGGCTTCAAATCAGCTATTCAGGAGCTCGCACAGAGGCCCAATTCAGGCTCCAGTCAGGTACACTCAGGTTTTCTTCTAACATTTGGACCCCTACTAGCAGGCACTCACAGCACAATTTGGGAAGTTTGCTAAGGGGAGGCCAAATTTTGGCACTCTCAGGCAATCTGCTACAGTCTCTGTCCCTACTGTATGACGTATGACCAAGAAGTCTAGCCCTGGGGAGGTGGGAGAGGCCTAATATGGTCCTAATACAGGTGGTTGTGCAGGATACAATTTGGGGACACACACCACCATGAAGAGGCTGGTGTCAGGCAAGCTAAGGCACTCTGATGACGTCTCAGCCCCTACTGTAGGGCAGAGAGGTCTAGTCGTGGTGAAGGAGAGGGGCCTTATTTGATCCCAATTAGAGGGTTGTTCACAGTGAGATTTGGAGAATCTCACCACCACACACAGGCCATATCCAGGCAATCTCGGGCAGTCTGCTAAGATCTCAACCTCTATCCTACTGTGGGGCAGAGAGGTATAATCCTGGAAAAATGGGAGGGACCTCATGTAATCCCAATTAAGGCAAGGCAAAATTTGAGAAAGCTCACCACTATAGGGATGTTGGATCCAGGCACTCTCAGGTGGTCTGCTAAGATGTCAGCCCCTACTGTAGGACAGAGAGGCCTAGCCCTGATGAAGTCAGAATATTCCATTTTGAGAAACCAGCTATAGTCTACCACTTCTGCTGCTTGAGAAAAGATATCAGAATACTTGGTCAGGATTCCTCCTTCCTGCTGGAGCCAGATGCCTATGATACATTGATCAAGGTCAGAGAATATACTTTGACGACCAAGCTTGAGTAGAGATTATTCTAATATTCAAAATAATGAATAAAAATCTCTGAGGAATGTCAGAGAGAAAATATGTTTAAAAGGACAAATTATGCAAAGGAATGAGCTATTTAAACATGAAAAATGAGTAAAGAACATGAGGTGAAAGGTGCAGAGGATGTACCGTGGGCATCCCCTGAGTATTGCCCACAATTCCTTCATCTCTTGGATCCCTTCAGCACTATCTCTAATGTATATTAATATGAGTGTGCTGCAATGATAACGCTTGGGGTTGGGGGCTCTCTGAGTACGATATGAGGAAAATTTGTACGTTGCTTGTTGTTTTATTTGGTATCACTCTGATGTTCTATGTAACTGAATGTCAAGGATGAGCAGAAAGAGCAATGAAAAATAAAAATAAAAGTAAACAAAGCAGAGCCATTTTCCTCCATTTCAATAGACTCCCAGTACCACAGAAGGCAAAACACCTGTGACTATCACTGTACCAGTCATGATTCCTTGCCTGATTAGCAGGGGCATGAAGCTTTGCTTGTTTGTCTTTATAAAGTCATGGTATTTGGTGCTTAAGATGATTCATGGCATTGCTTCACCATTTACTTAATTCATAATTGACGGCTGCAGCTTTATCCTTTAGCAAACTTTGGACTGTGGGTATTTTTGTTTTCATCAGTGTTAAAACATCTGCTCTGAAGTCTAAAAGTGCCCAAAGCAAATTGGATCTGGTCCCAAAGACAAAGACTTGCATGCTCTTTCTTCAAGACCCCACCTTCTCTTGTCCTGCCCCTTCAACTTGCGAAGTTCCTGTGATTTACATTGATTACTAACCTAAAGAAACTGATGAAGATTTTTTAGAAAACAATACATTTTTGTGCGTATGTGTGGTCATATGCCTTTATAAAAGTGAGCATGTATATGGGTACAGATGTTTGTCCTAACTCATATGCAATTATTTGTGTGTGTGTGTGTGTGTGTGTGTGTGTGTGTGTGTGTAGGCCAAGACTGACATCCTGTTCCTTCTTGGTTGCTCTTTATCTCATTAACTGAAGCGTGATCTCAGATGATTTCTGATTTGCCTAGTCTATCTAGCAATTTTGAGGTTGTGTATATGTAACTATATAGCATATATAACAATATTCAGAATTAAATACATTATTTAATATTATAGCACATCAGGAGATTTCTAGAACCAAAAACTAATCCAGTACCAGAACAATTTCTGAACAACGTATTATTTGAAATTTATCCTTGACATGAACACACCACATAAGAACAATATTTCAAAACGTATTTTTTTAATTTTATTTAATAACCACATGATTAGAAGAAGCATTTCATTACAGCTTTAACATATTCAGTAATACATTCCAGAGCAAGGATACATCTTTTTTAAAAATGGATGTAAATTTTTAGGTTCACAGTTGAATTAATACAGTTATACAATATTGAACTCAATATAAACCCCATAAGACATAAAATTGAATGAAGTTTTAACCGAATGAATTTTTAAAGAAGATCTCCATTTTTTTAAAAAATATGCTGGATGAGTAAGATTGTGTGGGAGGTTATGTATGATATACACACACAAAAATCAATAAATTTTTAAAAAGACATATTTGAGGAGGAAGCATAAAAATTTACTTCATGTTGAATAGTAGAGGTGATAAACATTACCAGTGAAATCTACCATATGACTTTATATCCATACTCATGTACTAAAAGGTAGTTATTTTATGAAGCAGCAAGTTGAATTATTTTGATAATTATCTACCACTTTTCCTATTCTGCTCTTTGACACTATTTAGAAAAATCAGATCTTTTTATATATAACATAACATAAAATATAAGTAAGAATAATCATTTTTTGAGTGGGCAAACACATTGTCTTAATCCATTCTTCTACAAAAAGGGACCACAGAAATCTGTTCAGAGGATATCAGTCATTTGACAAGAAACTTTCTCCTCCACCTGGGAAACAAAAGTTTTATTGGATGACTCAAAACTATTAAGTAAATCAATGGAAAAGAAGGAAGTCAGGTTCCAAGAGCCTGGTTTCTGTTCTGTTGAATTATGCTAATAGCTATACTCCATCTCCCCCACCCAAAGGAATTATCATCAATTTTCTTTGTGTTGTTGTTGATGATGATTTTTTTTGTTTTGTTACAATACATATTTTATTGAATGGTTGTGCATTTCATACAATACGTCTTAATCATATTTAGACCACTCCCCTATCTGCACCTTCTCCAAAACCCTCCACCAGATTTCAAATGATTCTAGTCTTTCTGAATTTAGGAATTGTGTAGCTGCTACACAAGTTCTTCTAGATTCAGTGTGTGGACTACTCAGCCCAGTGGTGCACAACAAGGCCAAGTCCTGTTCTTGGGAGCTGGTTCCAGGTGAACTCTTCTGACTTGAGGTACCAGAGACTTCCCTTTCCTAACTATCAACAACAAAGCAGCCATGCTTGCAAAATCACGGGCTCCTGCATGGTTACATCTAATGACTGTGACATGTTTATTTATAGAAAATAATTGGGACATTTACAAATAATTTTAAGGGAAACGAGACAGTTCAGTAGGTCAGCAGGTAAAGGGGCTTGTTGACCAGACAACCTAAGTTTGATCTCCAAGACCCCTATGGTAGAAGAAAAGAACTGTAAATTACTCTCTAAACTCCACAGCTGCTTTGTGGAGCATGGACTGGCATGTACATGAACACATACACTCATACAGAGGAAATAAATAGAATGTAATAAAATTATAATTCTACTTTCTTACTTTGGGGGTCTGGTGTTCCTCTTACTGCTCAGTAATGAAAACCAATTAATTTGTTTGGCCACATGGAAAAATGTTCTGAAGTCATATTCACAAAACATAAAATTCAAAACACGGTATCTGAGCACTGACTTCTGACAAGCCTCCAGCTTGCTACTTATTTGTTATTTCTTGTAGTAGTTTTGCTGACAAGAACCTAACTCCTTCTAAATTCTTACTGAGTTTTTCTTTTAGGACAAAGTTCTGAAAGCTGGGAAGAAATATAGCTTCATTCTCCATACAACACAGAACTGGTTGTGGAGTTTTCGGTACCATAATTGCCTTCCTCTGGAAGAAAAGCTGAGGGATAGGTCATGGCTGTGAGAATTACAGAATAATGGGAGAATGGGTGGGTTAGTTTCACACTTCCATTAATGTAAGAGAAAACAATCACAACTTGATGCAGAGCTGGGATGAGAATGAAGAAGGGTAGTTAGAGAAGGGTCTTCTTAGCATGAATCAGGATGAGCCAAAGTGAAGAAAATACGGTGCTCATAAAGACAGGTATGCACAGGATTGGGAGTAGCAATTTAGAGAAGCAAGAGTCTGTCTCAGACATACCTACACCTGGGCTAGAGCAGCTGCCTGTGCCTAGATCCTTTGGAGAGTGACACTGAGGACAGCTGCACGTTGCAGATTCTAAGGGAAGTGTTCTTAATAAAACTAATGGTTTGAACTGTCCTAAACACAGTTGTAAATAGATGAGTTCACTATAAGTGTTTGTACATGCACATTCTTTCATACATATGCATATGAATGTGGAGAGTATGTGGATATAAAGAGAGACTATATATATGGGGGCATATGCACAGACACACACACACACACCACACAGATATACACACAGAAACAGACACATGCACACACACAATACCCATATCATATAAAACTACAATGTACTCTCTGAATGCATCATTGTTCCACTGTAAAAATTGGCTTCCTTTAAAAATGAACTATGCCAGCTCACTCATATTGTTGTACCCCATCCACTGGACCCCAAAGAGACCACGGAGGACCCAACACACCAAAATGCAAAAGCAAAGGTATATGGTTTATTCAGGCTTAAGCTCGGGCTCTCAGACCTCACCAACTCAACGGATCCATGCTGAGATCCCAGAGTAAGGGAGAGTGGAGCCTTTTATAGGTTTTAGACAAAAGGGGGGGGATACCAAAGATACATTTTGGTTGGTTCAAGGAGCCTGCATGCACCAACATAATTTTAAACAGATTGGATGTATAAGATGCAGCCCTGGAAGTTTCTTATTGGTAGGTGCTATTCTCAGGGCTGTGGAATGTGCTGTTACCTGTGGGGCCAGGAGTCTCCGTTCGTTTTTACCTTATAGGGCAGTTTTTATGCTTGGGTTTGGTTAATCTATAGTTTCCTGGAAGGGAGGGTGAATAGCAGGTGGGAGTCAGGGCATGCCAGGGTGTGTTTAGGCATGTCTAAAGCAGCAGCCAAGCATTTTACAGAAGCTAAAAGAGCAATTAGTGGGGCTCTGGAGGGATTCGGGGGTAGCAGGTGAATGAAGAGGGTCTCAGGGTTCTACATTCCCCCCTTGTCTTGTAACTGGGCAACCCAATCATGGGTTCTGGTCAGCCAGCTCACAGGTATCTGGGGGATCGTGCTAAGGGGTATATAGACTTGTTGCCTCTGAACCATAAGTTGTATGGTGCCTAAGCTGTCCTTCATGAACTGTACTAATCTACTGAGGATGCATGGCCCAAAGGTGAGTATTAAAAATAAAACTATAAGGGGACCTAAGAGTGTGGAGATGAGGGTTGTCAACCAGGGAGATTGGTTGAACCAGGACTCAAACCATCCCTGCCTGGCCTCTCATTCTAGTCTCCTCTGTTCCAACCCTTCTCTTATTTTGGCCATGTTATCCTTTATTAACCCTGAGTGGCCCCTATAAAAACAGCATTCTTCTGTTAGGGTGGCACATAGAGCACCCTGCTGTAAGAACAGAAGGTCTAATCCCCTACGATTTTGCAGGGCTAGCTCAGCCAGTGAGCTCAGGGAGTCTTGTAGGTGAGTAATTTACTCCTCGACTCCTCGGCGGTCTGAATCTAAGCTGGCTCTGAGCTGGGAATAATGCTGATCTTGTCTTGCCAAGGCTGTGGCTCCTGTCCCTATCCCAGCAGCAATCCCTGTCCCAATGAGAAGACTTAAGGTTACTGCAGTTATTGGCTCCCTTCTAAGTCTAGTGAGGCTGGTAGTTCTTGGGCCTTTTAGACTAGTATAGAGGGTTAAGAAATCTTCATGAGTGTGGTAGGTGATTCTAGGCAGGAGTCTGATAACACAGAAACCAGATGTTCTCTGCAGGACTTCCCGATTTACACAGGCTGTTAGTCCCATGGTGTAGGCCCACCAGGTGTCATTGTGAGGCAAGAGGAACTGCCCCCTCCCTGTGACATTAAGGGCTAGTCTGCCTGAAAAGGGGGGGGGGGGGGGCCACCACCATAGCAGAGCCAGCAAGAGCGGGTAGCGTTCAGGTTGGTTGCATTGAAGAAGTAATAAGATGCATTTAGCATCTGCAAAAGAATTTCCTGGGTCGGGGAGGTCGCAGGAGTGGGAGGAATAGGATCTGCCCTTGAGGACTCAAGAGCCTGAGTTGTTGGTGCAGGAGTATAGGTTTGGGCAGTGGGAGGTCCGGGAGGGGGTTTAGCTGGAGAAGATTCATGAGAATCATCTGGGGGGGATTTAGAACTCAGTGGGGTCCCAGTGCATGGACGACCGGTCGGAGGAGGAGTTGAACGGTAAAGAGGGCCCCATGGTCTCTCCCTGCAGCGTATAGCCGTAGGCCCCATGTGTGTCCTACATCCCGCCCCATAGACTGTTTTCCTTTCTCAGTGAACTGAATTATGTGGGGGTTGCACTGTGGTTGGGCACAGGGCCCCCCCCATACCTCCTCCAGTGGTCCCTCCCCATGCCAGGGTGGTAGATTCACAGGCCCCGTTGTAGGGTTATTAGATCCCCGGTTGATGATCCTTTCCACCAGTATGGGCCAGTGGTCTCACAGCCCCAGTCGGTGCAATAATAATCCCCAGGGCCCCAACATTTGTTCTTAACTTGTCTGCTGTGTCTGTGGCCTGGACAAACATAGATGGCGAGGCTTTACGTGCATGATCTGGGGCCAGGATCTCGGCACCCAAAGGGAGGAAAGGGGGTCTGGTTGTGAGGTTCCCATTCTCCTTCAAAGATGTCACAGAGGTCAACCCAAAGGTCAGGGTACCAAGTGTTGGGAGAGGCTGTCTTGGAGGTAGAGTTGATGACCGTCCCCATGGCGGGGTTGGTGATTACCCAAGTTAAGTTTTGGGGCATATGGGGATTTATGTTACTTGCA
>NW_008343971.1:594257-597894 GCF_000622305.1 Nannospalax galili
TGAGTGATCTGGGGCCGGGGTCTCGGCAGCCAAAGGGAGGAAAGGGGGTCTGGTTGTGAGGTTCCCATTCTCCTTGAAAGATGTCACAGAGGTCAACCCAAAGGTCGGGGTACCAAGTGTTGGGAGAGGCTGTCTTGGAGGTGGAGTTGATGACCGTCCCCTTGGCGGGGTTGGTGATTACCCAAGTTAAGTTTTGGGGAATATGGGGATTTATGTTACTTGCAGGAAAGGTGCCATCAGCCGATAAGCAGTTCAATGTCAACAATAGACAGGTTAGCAGGAAGGGTCTCGTCGGATGAGGAGCCTGAATGGATTCGAAGGGTGTGGGATTGCCTTCCAGGTGTCTCCCTTGTAATCCTCTGGGACTGCAAATGGGTTGGCAGGTTTTGCGTGGGAGTAGTGCACCCAAGCCGCGACACCATCCACTTTGAGTGCGGTGGGAGTCGTCAAGAGGATCACGAAGGGGCCCTTCCATGTTGGCTCGAGATTTTTCCATTGGTGTCTGCGGATGAAGACCCAGTCACCCGGTTTAAGCCTGTGGTGTTGTGGGGGGACAGCAGCTTCATATATGGCTTTGAGTTGCGGCCAGACCCGTTGGTGGGTTAGCTGCAACCATTGGAGTGAGTACAGTAGGTCCTGGTCTCCCAAGGTCGATACTAGGTCAGCTTGGAGGCTAGGTATCATAGGAGGGGGGATTCCATACATGATTTCAAAGGGGGTCAAACCCATCTGGTATGGAGTGTTTCTTACTCTAAAAAGGGCAAAGGGGAGGAGAGCCACCCAGTCTGCACCAGTCTCTAAAGCTAATTTGGTTAAGGTCTCTTTTAGAGTTCTATTCATTCTTTCTACCTGTCCTGAACTCTGGGGTCTATAAGCACAATGTAGTTTCCAATTGGCCCCCAGTGCAGTGGCTATTCCCTGGCTTACCTGAGAGACAAAGGCTGGCCCATTACCTGATCCGTAGTTGGGAAACCATACCTGGGCAGGATCTCTTCAAATAGCTTCTTGGCTACCACGTGAGCAGTCTCATGCTTGGTTGTGTAGGCCTCAGTCCATCCAGAGAAGGTGTCTATGAATAGTAGTAAATATTTATATCCAAATTTTCCCTGTTTGATCTCAGTGATATCAGTCTCCCAATACGTACCCGGCCGTGTCCCTCTGCTCTGGCATCCTGGGTTAGCATGGGACAGAGCTGAGTTGGTTAATTGGCAGGCATGATAATGCCTAACAGTTTTTTCAATGGCTTGATTTCCTTCCTGAATTTTAACTTTGGCCCTTCTTAGTAAGTCTTGCATCCTTCAGGTGCCCATGTGTGATGCTTGATGTATTTTCTTGAGCAATCTTACACCTAAATTCTGATTTAGGATAACTTTCCCTTCCATTGTCCTCCACCAGCCCTCTAGGCATTGAGTCATAGGGAGAGTGTGTATCCAGGCTAAGTCCTCGGGGCTATAGTGGGGAATTTTAGGCAGTTCCCTTGCTCTGGGATCAACAAGAATGGGCAGGATCACGGAGGTCAGGGCTATTTCTTTAGCTGTCCTGTCAGCCAGATTATTTCTCTTCTGGGTGGGGTTGTTTCCTTTTTGGTGATCCAGGCAGTGGATTACAGCTAGTTTTGTTGGGGCCCAGAAGGCTTGCAGGAGGTATAAGATCTCTTGTTTATTTTTAATAGTCTTTCCCTCTGCAGTAAGGAGGCCCCTCTCTTGATAGATGGCCCAATGGATATGGGCAGTGGCAAATGTATATCTGCTATCTGTGTAGACGTTGAGTCTCTTTCCTTTACCCATCTTTAGGGCTTTGGTAAGCATGATCAGTTCAGCTTTTTGGGCCGATGTACCTATTGGCAGTGGCTTGGCCCAAATGACTCTCGAGGTGGTTGTGACTGCTCCCCAGCATGCCTTTTAGCATTTCTGATGAAGCTGCTTCCATCCGTGTACCAGGTTTCTTCAGCGTCAGGCCTAAATGACTCTCAAGGTGGTTGTGACCGCTCCCCAAGCATGTCTTTTACCATTTCTGATGAAGCTGCTTCCATTCGTGTACCAGGTTTCTTCGGTGTCAGGCAAGGGAACATCCTTCAGGTCAGGTCTGACCTGTGCCAGAATTTCAGTACAGTCATGGAGTGGGTCCCCGAGATCGGGATCTGGCAACATTGTGGCTGTGTTCAGGGCCGTTGGTACCTGGAAGGTGATCCTGGGAAGATTTAGGAGCAGAGCCTGATAATGAGTTAATTGGGCATTGCTCAACCATCGATCGGAGGGTTGCTTGAGCACCCCTTCAAGGGCATGAGGGGTTGCTACAAGCAGGTCCTGTCCCAGGGTTAACTTGTTAGCATCCTTAACCAGCAGGGCCACTGCTGCTATAATTCGCAGGCAGGGGGGCCATCCAGCTGCTACAGGGTCTAATTTCTTTGATAGGTATGCAATAGGTCTCTTCCAGGGGCCTACACTCTGGGTGAGGACCCCTTTCACAATACCTTTACATTCATCCACATATAGACAGGAAGGTTTACTTATGTCTGGTAGTCCTAGAGCAGGGGCCTCTAAGGGCTTGTGTTTTAGGGTTTCAAAGGCCTCTTGCCTTTCCTGCATCCAGTTGAAGTCCTGTCCTTCTTTGGTGGCCTCATATAGGGGTTTTACAATTTCAGCAAACCACAAAATCCAGAGGTGGCAGAGCCGCGCGGGAACCAGGAATTCCCGCACCTGTTCTCTGGATGGCAGTGCAGGTATCTTTAGCACAATCTCTTTGTGTGCCTTGGTCAACCACCTCGGCCCCTCCTTGAGGATGTACCCTAGGTAAGTCACTTCTTGCAGACATATCTGAGTTTTTTTGCTTAGGCCCGGTATCCCAAGTCCCCAAGTATGTGGAGTAAGTCCTCTGTCCCCTCCAGGCAGGACTTCTGGTTCAGTGCCATGATCAATAAGTCATCTACATATTGTAACAGCCTTATGTTGGGGTGTTGGGCTCTGTACTCGCCCAGATCTTCATGCAGGGCCTCATCGAATATAGTTGGAGAATTTTTAAACCCTTGAGGCAGTCACGTCCAGGACAGCTGGCCACTGATTTCTGCCTCCAGATCATGCCATTCGAAGGCAAAATAGGGCTGACTGCTGGGAGCTAGTGGCAGGCTGAAGAAGACGTCCTTGAGGTGCAGAACTGTATATCATTGCCGATCTGGTGGCAGGGTACTGAGTAAAATATAAGGGTTGGGGACAGTGGGATGAATGTCAATGACTCTCTTGTTCACCTCCCTTACATCTTGTACCGGTCTATAGTCCCCGGATTGGGGCTTTTTGACAGGCAGGAGTCGGGTGTTCCAGGCAGACTGGGTTGTTCTCAGCACCCCCAGTTCCATTAATCTTCTGATATGTGGAGTAATTCCACGTTTTGCCTCTAGGGGCATAGGATACTGGCGCACTTTAACAGGGTCTGCCCCTGCTTTGAGTTCAACATATACAGGAGGCCTGTGTCCTGCCAGACCCATACCCCCTGTTTCTGCCCAGGCTTGGGGACATTTTTAGAGCCAATCTGATATATCAGGGTTTGGTTGGATCAGCTCCTGATTGGGTCTATTTTCCTCAGTCAGGTGGTTGGTGACTAGAACCTGAACCGGTGCCCTGTTGTGAAGCAGGGTGGCTCC
>NW_008343971.1:597928-620847 GCF_000622305.1 Nannospalax galili
TTTTTGACAATAAATCTCTGCCCAGAAGTGGGTAGGGACATTCTGGGATTACTAGAAATGAGTGGGATACCCGGCCCTTCCCTAAATCTACTGTTCTTTGGGTAGTCCATGAATAGGGCTTTGTTCCTGTTGCCCCCTGTACCCATGTAGTTCTGGAGGACACTGGCCTTCTTGGCTCCAATAAAACCAAATTCTGGGCACCAGTATCCACCATAAACTCAATTGGTTTCCCCTCTATTTTCAGGGTTACCCTGGGCTCAGGGAGGGGACCTGAGCCCTGTCTCCCCTAGTCACTGTCTTCACCTCAAATTAGAGCCGGTAATACCTTAGCTGATTGCTTATTCTTCTTGGGGCAGTCCTTCTCCCAGTGCCTTTCTTCCTTGCAGTACGCACACTGTTTTTTCCCTACCTTATTTCCTGGTCTGGATCCCACCGATGAGCTCCTTCCATACTGGGGGTTGGTTGCCAATAATATCTCTCTGAGATCCTTCTTGTGGTGGGCCTATTGTCTCTCAAGGACCCTGGTCCGGCTTGCTTCCTGTCTTTTTTATTTTCTTTCCTCTCTTTGTTCTGCTGTCTCCCTTCTATTATAAACCTTTTCTGCCGTTGCTATTAAGTCCCTAAGGTTCTTTTCTTCTAGTCTATCTAAAGACTGTAATGTTCTCTTGATGTCAGGGGCTGCCTGGTTAATGAAAGCAAACATCACAGTTTGAGCTGATTTCTCTGCTTCTGGGTCATACAGAGTGAACTGCCGGAAGGCATCTTGTAACCTCTCTAAGTATGAGGCTGGGCTCTCTTCAGGCTCCTGTCTGACATCATAGACCTTAGACATATTGGCGGGTTTTCAAGCCACCATTTTGAGACCCGCTAACAGAGTCTGGCGGTAGACCAGGAGTCTCTCCTTACCTTCTGCCATGTTGTAGTCCCAGTTAGGATAGCTAGGGGGAAAGCTGGCATTAATGATGCCTGGGTCTGTGGTAGGGTCAGCGGTGGGGCCCAGAACCAATTTCTGGGCTGCCTCTAGGATCCTGTTTCACTCCTCAGTAGTGAACAGGACACTCAGGAGCTGGTGGCAATCATCCCAGGTGGGCTGGTGAGTGAAGAGAACAGTTTCCAATAAGTTAATCAAGTCCCTGGGTTTTTGAGAGAAAGGCACATTCTGTGAGCACCCATTGTAAAGATCACTGGTGGCAAAGGGCCAGTAACGAAAGGGCTGATAGCCCTCTCCATCTGGGGGCCCTGCTGGCCAGAGGGGGAGGACAATGGTGTCAGGCTGGGGGCTGCACTCCTCCGGCTCCGTGTTGCCTGCACAGGTCACTGTGGAAGCGATGGTAGCTCCTCAGGGTTAGGAGGCAGGGCCTGCACATGTGGCACTGTTGGTGGGGTGCCTGTCTGAGAGGAATAGGGTGGGGGAAAGATGTCATTCTCCTTTGTGCCTCCCTGGAGAATGGGTTTCTCTTCCGCCTTTGGTCTGAGAGGGAGGACCTGCAGAGGTGGAGGTGGAGCAGTTGGATTAATCAGGGGAAGGAAAGACTTGACCCAGGCAGAGGGACCATCAGGTCGTTCGATGAGGCCTCGCCAGGTCACGATGTATGGGATCTGGTCCTGGTGGCCTGTCCGTGGGCAGAAGGTGTGGTCCTCTACCCTGGAAATCAAACTCAGGTTAAAAGTCCCTTCATGGGGCCATCCAACATTGAAGGAGGGCCAATCAACCGAACATAAAGTTGTCCATTTCTTTTTCTTTACATCTACACTATTGTTATGGGCAATTGTCTTAATGTCCCCCCAGTGGACTAGTGTAAGATCTAGAGGGGAAGATGGGGTGTTGCCCATAGTATTTATCAGTCCCGTCCGTTTCATCAACAAAGAAATTAGAACAAAGATCACAAGACACAAGAATGACACAGACATACAGAGGGCCCAAATTAAACTACCACAGCTTTCAGATGGTCTGGACTCTCAGCAGTGTGGATTCACTGGCCGATTGTGCCAAAGACCGTACGATAGGACTCGCATGTCCCAACAGGGTCACGAGGTCCTCTGAGGTTTCAGATGGACTATTGTCCTGGTGGGGTGTCCGGTGGCGAACACCCACTCTGACAATGATGGGGATGTCTCCCGAATCCTCCAGGTTGCCTTGCTAGTGTTCCAGCAACAAAAAACTGAGATCAGATGGCCACGACCAAAGGGGAAATATAGAATAGACAGAAAGACAGGCGGACAAACACAGTTTTACAAAAACTTACCTGGCCGGTTGATCACAAAACTTTTGGGGTCAGTTCCTCTCGGAGGTCTCTGGTGGGATCCTGGAAGAGCCCCCAAATGTTGTACCCCATCCACTGGACCCCAAAGAGACCACTGAGGACCCAACACGCCAAAATGCAAAAGCAAAGGTTTATGGTTTATTCGGGCTTAAGCTCGGGCTCTCAGACCTCACCAACTCAACAGATCCATGCTGAGATCCCAGAGTAAGGGAGAGTGGAGACTTTTATAGGTTTTAGACAAAAGGGGGGTATACCAAAGATACGTTTTGGTTGGTCCAAGGAGCCCGCGTGCGCCAACATAATTTTAAACAGATTGGATGTATAAGATGTAGCCCTGGAAGTTTCTTATTGGTAGGTGCTATTCTCAGGGCTGTGGAATGTGCTGTTACCTGTGGGGCCAGGGGTCTCCATTTTTACCTTATAGGGCAGTTTTTATGCTCGGACTTGGTTAATATATAGTTTCCTGGAAGGAGGGGTATAGCAGGCAGGAGTCAGGGTTGACAGGGTGTGTTTAGGCATGTCTAAAGCAGCAGCCAAGCATTTTACAGAAGCTAAAAGAGCAATTAGTGGGGGTCTGGAGGGATTGGGGGGTGTAGCGGGTGAATGAAGAGGGTCTCAGGGTTCTACAATATGAATCTACAACAATGGTGTCAGCATTCACAAAACCCATGCAAACTTAAGCAGACAAAAACCCAGAATAGAACTGTGTAAATGGGCAGCAGGACCCAATCTTAGCCAATCTTAGCCAAAGAACTATTGGCAGCTGATTATTGCTGCTGCCTAAGGAAGAGCTGATCTTCCTAAAGGGAGGGACTTGAGGTAGGCTGCCTAGGCCTTAGTGGATGAATTTGCATGTCTTGGGATGTCTAGAGATACTAACCTGACTCAATAAGCCTTAACACAAATGGCAGAATGTATTAAAACCAGGTGGAGGGGTATGGGAGTGTAGCAGGAGGCCTCCAAAGATGGTGCAGATCCAGAGCCCTGGGATTCAGTGAGAATTCACTTCACTTCTCGGTCTGCAAATAGCCCTCCACCATACCCTACTCACAAGACCAGTGACTGCTGACAGACTGCATGGTACAGACCAATCAGAAAATGATACGCTGACTAAAGGGACTTGGGGGAGGAGAAAAGGGAGATATAAGGTATGCCTCCTCCTGCATTAAACGAGTGTGCAGCACCTCACCTAGTGCTTGCTATCTACCTGACTCCTGGGGTCTGTGTGTCGTGACCCCGCGCCTCTTACCCCCTAATAGGCAGAGGACCCGATCCGGGTTAGGGTCTTCACAGCTGGCCTGAGGAGAACCCACAACATGGGACGGTGCCAATGAGGAAGAATGTATAAAGATGATTAAGAAAATTAAATAAAATTTTACAAAGAAATTACTATGCTTTGTACAAATACATTTCCTAAGTCTTATTGAAATAATGAACATGAAAGAAAAGTCCTGACTCTGGCTTTATCTATAGAACATAAATGTCATTTGTATGAGGAATGAGAGCTAAACAAGATCATAGCTACAACAGTGCAGGCAAACAGCACTTCCTGGTGTGATTGCACTGGAATCCTTTCCTTCCTCTGGCTTCCTGTGGGTTCTTGGCAAAGTTTCAGGCTCCTTGGCTTGCATTTGCAACAGACCAATCTGCCTGCCAGACCATGGAGCTCTCCTGTGCCTGTCCAAGTTTCCCTCTTCCTGGGAAGACACTAGTCATATTACATTGGTGACCCTCAAGCTTCAGTATGACTTCATCAGCATAGATTATGATGAATTAATCTCCAATTGCCCTACTGCCAAATAACATCATATTCTGGGGTTACTTAGGGGTTAGAATTTCAGCATATATTTTCAAGAATTGCATGTCAGTCCATAACATACATATTAGATCAAGTTAAACTTGATTAAGCTGCAATTATAAAGTCCGAGATGAATTTACTTTGCAATGTCAAAAACTGACATCTTGTTTATGTTAAGGCCAATATTCTGTCTAGACACTTGGGATTCAGGCTAGTTCCAATAGTGATCATCTCAAAAGCTGTTATCACTGTGGCATAGAGCAAAGGGAATATTAAGGAACTCACATGTGTTCATTCAGCATCCACAGCCCAAGGGAGCCAGCCAGTGCTATACCACAGACATAGAATTGGAACATAAGAATTTTTTACCTACAAGGAAGAGAAAACTTAGCTAAAGTAGTTTTATAATTATTAAGATCGTTTTTAGTGTATCTAAGTTTTGAGAAAGATTTTCATGTATCCCAGGCTGACTTCAAACTCCCTACCTAGCTGAGGATGATCTTCCCGCTTCCACCTCCCAAGTGAATCAAACCCAGGACTTTATGTGTACTTAGTGAGCACTCTATCATTCTAGCTGCATCCCCAAATGCAGTTCATATTTGTTCTCTCTCTCTATTTCTCTCTCTCACCCCCCCCCCAGATTTAACCAATCATGAGGTTCTATCAACTTGTACTCATCCTGATACATCCTTTGAGGCCAAGATCACAGCCACTGAAACTAAGTAAATTTTCTGATTTTAACCCCAGACAGGGAAAATTGTTGAATTTCTCTAGAGTAAGAATAAAATTATTATGCTCACAACTCAGTGTTCATATTTTTGAGAGGTTTTAAGAATTTGTAGGTTTATCAGGCTCCGGTGGATAGACCCAGGATGAGGGACATGTGGCATGAATTAGTCTTTACATCCCATACTCAGCTTTGAATTGGGCAGGGGCATGTATGAAAATCACAAAAATTCAATAAATTTTAAAAAATTTTTCTATTTTTAGCTTATGTCTATGATTTTTTTTTGACTGCGTGTATGTAAGTGCAATCATTTGTGTAATGCCCATTGAGGCCCACAGAGAACATCGGATCCCCTGGAACTGAGCTATGATGAGTTGTTACTCACCATGTTCATGCTGGGAACTGAACGCAGGTTCTCTTCAAGAGAAGCCTATGCTTTTAACACCTGAGCCATTTTTCCAATCCCATGAATTTCAGATTTGTACATTATTTTACACTACATGGAAATGTGTTTAAACATTTTTTTTCTCAATTTGAAATTTTTACACTAAGAAAAAAGTAAAATTTATGGGGCTTTAGTTGCTTTTCGGATCAATTCTTGTGTGCTTAGCAATGTTTCATAATTCACAATAATAATTTCTTCCATGTACATGATATTTTGCTATGTATATTATCATGTATATATTCTGATGTTTCTTCTAAATAATATCATAATGAACACAATGGAAGAAATTTCCATTTCCCTATTTTTAAAAATAAACAGACATGAGTATATGCGCAGATAAAAATGAGAGCTGAGTTTCTTGACACAGGTCAACACATTTTGCACTCCCCTTTGCATGCTTCCTCTTCTTTCTTTATTATTAAATTGATTATACGGTTAATCACTAGATGTCCCCTAAGCCTCATCACAATTAAAACTGCATATTGATATTTGGGAATAACTAAATTTAAGGGAAACAATTTCTTTCTTTTATTGGAATTTTTTTAGCTCCATAGTGCATGAAATTATTGCATTTAAATTTCACATACGCTCTTGCTGCATATAGAACAAGTTTCAAATACACAACCTATTTAATCCTTAATAATCTCATTACTTTCTAGTTATATGCATTAGGGATATTGATTTCATGTGCTTTGACCTTGTGCACTTTAAATATATTTTTGAGACTAGTCTGAGAAGCTAGCCATCACCACAATGACATGAGAAAATGTTTCTGAGCTCCAAACAATTGGCTAACACATGAGGTTCTAGGATGTCACTGTCCAAGGTTTGGACCCACATGTGTGAATCGATGATTGAGAGCAGCTTTCTCGCATACATGTGGTTGCAGGTTACCAGGGCCATAGGCTGAAGGCACAATGCCAATGTGAGTGGTACAAAGAGTCACTCCTCTGAGAGCTGTTCAAAGAAATACAGTACTGGGGATTTCCAGGTCTCGTTGAGGTGCCCGTAGGGAGCTAGATGTTTTCATACAACATTCTCTAGTGAGCTCTGCTTTAATAGGCAGCCAAACGCAAGGATTTAGCTGCTTGCAGTGAAAATGGCAGGACCAAAATGGCAGCTAGGATGTAGTCAGAAACCAGACATCCTTGTGTGGAGCCAGCTTCTCTGGGAGGCCTGGAGTTAGATGCCCCGGATGTTTATATTGCAGCCTAAGTTCTTTCTGCACTCAATCTTCCAATAAAGCACAAGGGTCATAATTGCTGGACTCTGGCCCCTGTGACTACCTCAAAGGTACCTTTATCACACAAAACCTACAGTATCCATAGATAAGCCGCTAAAGGCATTTTAATCAAATATGTCCCTACCCAGCCAAGGTGTGGTTTTATAGTATGATACCAAAGATTGCATTGTAATTACACTGATTTTAAACAACGTATTCATTTATTATTTACTTTTTTCATTTTAATTCAAGGTATTCATCAGGAGAAATAAGAAAGCAATTTATACTCATACCGAACCTTGGACAATTCCATCAGCAGAGCATCAGTACATCTGTCTTCCCTTCCCTTCAGCTAGTGAGTATGTTATAGGTTTGCTTAACTAGTGACTAGGTCAGGAGCAGAAATGCCCTGCACCTGAAACCCTTCCTGACTAACCTTAGCTCTTCTCACACCTAGCATTATCCACTTACCACTTCGTAAGTCTGCCTGCCTTTTTTAAAATTATTATTTCTATTTTATGTGCACAAATGTATTGAAACAATTTCTATCAAGTATATATTGTGTCTCAAATGTTGAGATTAGATAACAAATAGATGAAAACACACTTTAAAGTATGTCTGACTCTAAGACTTTTAACTTAAAAAAATCTGTTCTTTTAAAATAAAAATATATGTGGGAATTTGTGATTCAAATAGCCACTATGCCGTCATTATGAAGGCCCCACTGTCTTCTCAGGAATGCCATGGTTATCACAGTCACTCAAGGGTGACTCCAAGGATTTCATTGCAGAATTGCAACAAAAGCAGCTCAAACTCTGGCAGGAATTCTATCATGTTAGGGGATCTCCAGGTCTTCTGAAAACCTATTAAAAATAAAATGTGAGTCCAACTTGAAATATTTGCAATTCATGATAGGTCTCTGAGTTGGCATCACCATCTGTGTGAAGTGCTTGCCTGTGGGAATTGCAGTATCATTGCTAGATATTCAGAATGGCCATGTCATACAAAATAAAGGTAGTAGCATTTGTGCCTCCCTGACGGATGCTGATAAAATGGTACAAGAAAAACAAGTTACTGAAAAGACTGATGTGTGGAAATCCTCTGTCCTGGAGTGAAGAAAATGGGCTAAACATAAGTTGCAGGGATATATGATGTACACCTCTTCACCTACCAGGAGATCTAGCTTTGCCATGAGCCCTAGAAAAAGCACAATGATATTCAAAGTCAGGGAGTCCAGGCCATGCTGAAAAAGAAGGTATGTAACTCAGAAGTGTTAATAACAGCAGAAATGATGAAAAGGAGTTAGAGCAAAAGAAATGAGTGTTGAAGCTTGAGCAAGTCATTAGAGTTACTAACAACGTTGAGGGCATCAGGAAAAAGATGACAGGAAATGAATATCATTTTTAAAAAATTAATGATCTACCCTAATCCTATTACCTCCTCAAGACATGTCTTTCTGGATCATGGGCTCAGTGCTTAACTCACAGTAAGATGAAATAACTATGTGTTGAATAAATACATGTGGAGTTAAAAGAAAATGCAAACTGATATTATGTAACAGTCATTGAATTTATGGCTACATTTCTTTCTTTTTCTACATTAGTTTATGTTCCTTTTCCCTCACAGTACTAGGAACAAGAAAAGAGACTAGTCCACAGTGGTTGTGTCTTTCCTGCTGTGTCCAGAGGGGCACTATTCCTCCGAGGGGTGGAGCCTGCTGTGGAGAACTGGCTATGAAGAGTTAACTATGGAGAGTTAGCAATGGAGGGAGGAAAGTTGGAGACATCTTGGACAGAAGCAGCCCCCAGAAAAAATGGCCCTAGCGTCTCTCCTGCGTGGACTCGAGAGGGGGCATTTACCGACCTGGGGCAAGACTGAGGGGCCATAAGCTGTGGGCCAAAGCTACAGGAGACTGTGGGCAGTGCGCGAAAGCAATCTGGAATCGCAGGCCACGAGCCACAGAGCAGATGATATGGGGGTGCCAGGTGTGGAGCGCCAGGTGTGGGGTGCCAGGTGTTCGCCTTTGTAAATTACTCTATTTCCCCTACCTTGGATATAAACTATGAAAAATTCAGATAAATATATGTTATGTGGTTTGTCTAATAGCTCCAGGAGCAAAGGGCCCTAAGAGAACTCAGGCAACACCTGCAAAGACCATTTCCTTTCAATACATATTGGAGGCACATTGTTCCTGGGATCAATGAGCAATACTGACTAATGGAATGGAAGAGCCCTGCTACCCAACAAGGATGAAGATGGTGGGCAAAGTCCCTGTCAGTTGCTCAGGTGGAGTCTAAAAGGAGCATGGGTGCTAATGCCCTTCTTCCAGCACTGAAGGCATGGGTCACAGAGCCATACTGGGGTTCATTTGATCTTCTGCATCTGACACAGGATATTGATCTCAACAGGCATGGCCTTGCCATTCTGAACACTATGAATGTCCTGCTAGGTGCTCAGGACAATAGTGCCTCTACTTCTGAGCTATAGCCCTTAAATAACCCTCTTTAGATTTTTCTTTCTCCCATTATCCCAAGTTTGGAAAAATCTTCTACTATTTAGGATAAAACCAGTTTTTAATCTAACAAGATTTTATAGGGATTCAGACATATTAGGTATTTGGCTTTTGAATGTGAAGCTTATGTTCTCTATGCCAGCTTCATCATTTGTTTTGTTTCCTTAGTAGTGCTGTCTCAGCATCTAGTTATCTTTAATTGCATAGAATAAACAAAGGGAACAGAAAACTGGGCATTTTTTTTGTCTCTTGACTTTTTAAAAAAATGTTACTATTTTTATTTAATGTGTATGTGTGTATTGCTTGCATGTAGGTAAGTGCACCGGTGTCATGCAATGCCCGTGGAGGTTAGAAGAGGCTCCTGGATTCCTGGAAACTGGAGTTACAGACAGTCATAAGCTGCCATGTGGGTGCTGGGATTGGAACCCGGGTCTTCTGCAAGAATAGCCAGTGTTCTTAACCCCTGAGCCATCTCACCAGACCCTGTCTCTTGACTTTAATCTCACATTTATAATGCATCAGTCACATTATCTTATGTTAATTTTTTATATGTACCTGGGCCTTTGAGCTCAATGCTTTCACACATTGTTACCCTTCTCCTGTGCCTCTTTAGATCCCTCCACAAAACTGATTCTTCAACAAGTCTCAACTGCACTGTTGCCCTTTAACGAAACCTTTTTCTGATCACATGAAGCAAATTTGAGACAACCTTTCCTGATACTCAATACCTAACATCAGTAAACCCTTTCATAGACTTTATGGTTTATCTTCTATAACACTTACCAAAATTGCCAATCATGGGATTTTGTGCATTTACTTGTTGACTCTATTTTTCCTATTACCATAAATTCAATAAGAATATGGAACACGGACTCTCTTTAACTTGATTCAAAACTTCTTAACATGAGCCTAGATAAATTAATTTCTAAAAAAGTATTTATTGAAATGTACAGCAAATCAGTGGAGCTAATGGCCCACTCTTCCCTTCCCTCTTACCAGCAGAACCACAGAATGCAGCGGTCTCCTATGGATTGTGTGCCTAATGACAAATGTTCCTTCCCCAGATTCCTTTGCATGAAGAGAATAGAACACAAATTTATTCTAAGTAATGTGAGTTGAATTACACTCAAAACTTCACCTTTGCAGTTTTCTTTTAACCACTTTGTGTTGCCTGGAATGCAAATACAGTATGTGAAGACAGAACCCATGAAACACCATGAGTGAAATACCACAAGCTAAAGAAGCAGTGAGCAGTCGGTGAACACACACTGTCAGTGGCTTGCCTGAGGACTTACCAGACACTCAGACTCTGCCTCTGAAGTTCTTCATACATGAAACAAAAAGGGTTTTGTATAGGTTAAACCAAGAGAGTAAGACTGCCATTAAGTCTAATTCTAAATTAATCTTTTGTTTTATTAAAGCCTTTCCTGGTTCTATTTTTTTTAATGTTCAACATATTAGCCATCAGGGAAAGGCAAATTAAAACTGCTTTGAGGTTTCATCTTACCCCAGTCAGAAGGGCTAAGACCTACACACAACCAATGACAAATGCTGGCAAGGATATGGAGAAGGAGGAGCACTTATTTACTGCTGGTAGGAGTGCAAACTGATGCAGTCACTATGACAAATGTCCCTTCCCCTTGTTTCTTTGTGTGCATCTCAGTTTGGAGATTCCTCAAAAAGTTGGAACTAGATCTACCACATCATTCATCCATGTGATTCTTTGTGCATACACCCAAAGGGTTCTATATCCTCCTACAGAGATACCTATTCATTTATGTTCATTGCTGCTTTATTCACAATAGCCAGGAAATAGAAGCAATTAGACGTCCATCAACTGATACATGGATAATAAAAGTGTGCTACATTTAAACAATGGAATATTATTCAGCCATTAAGAAAAATGAAATCATTAAATTCACAGGAAAACAGATAGAACTAGACACAGTCATCGTGAATGAGGCAATCCAGACCGCCTATGGCAAGTTTTGCTTGTTCTCTTATATTTGTGTGCTACATTTGAATCTTTAGATATGAGTGTTTCAATTGGAGAATTCACAGTGGTCAAGAACCAAGTAAGGGGCTATGGGTGTAGTTGTCACGGGAGGAGAGATAGAATACAGTGATGTAAGCAGGGAAAAGGAAATAAGGGAGTAGGAATCATTAAATGGGATGGGGAATGGGAGAACAGTGCAGAAGGTGTAAGGGGAGGGATATCTAATACTAAAGGCCCTTAGAAAAAGTTATATGAAACTGCCACTATAGAAGCTTCTTAAATTATAGACGCATATAATAAAAAAAATCTAATGGAGATACCTCATAATGGGGGGAACAATGGCTTTGCCAGACATCATTGGCTAGCAAATTAAAAACCCAGTGCCAGGAATGAACTCCTTCTTTTGATGCTGTTGACCCATAGACCCTCAAAAATTCTGACCATTTCTCTTGCTTGCCAGCCATAACTTGAAAATAGGACCCTATTCCTGAAGATACCACATATGTGAGTCATAAAACAAACAAGGAAAAATCAAGCTGTACAGATCTCAAAGCTTCATCTCTGCTGGATAGGTCTCACAGTACAGGAAGGTGCTATGCCTGCTGCCAGAAGAAAAAAACTATCATCAACTTTGCCCAACTGTTAACCATATGATTTATAACAAGCGGTCTTGCAAGATATGTCCCAAAGTGCAGTAATGGAATGAATGTCATGTGAGTAACATACCACTTTCTGGTTGGATTTAAGACCTGCTTCACAAGATGGAGTCCATCCTTGGCACTAATATCAGGTCTAGGAACCTGTGACTGTACAGGTCATAGGCCTTAGGGGAGTACTATCATTATTCTGCTGAATGGAGATAGTATTAATCTGACTCTAGCAAGTTACTGTAATACCCATAGATTAATGGAACTCTCACTTCCCACAGGAGATACTTCTTCTTACAGTAGATGGTAGATAACACAAAGAACCACAACTGGTCAATGCACAGAGAATAAGAGACTGCAGCATGCTTAGCCCTGAAGGGAACATCAGTATCAAAGCTTTGCCTCCCAAGGCAAATGGACCTTTGTGGAAGATGTTGCAGAAAGATTGAGAAAGCCAGAGATGCTGAATGAAGATAAGGAAACAGTTTTCCAGACAGCTGGGAAGTTACTCATATGAATTCACAGCAATTCCAATAGCATGTAAAAGACCTACATAATCTCAAGCTAGACAAATTCCCAGCATGGAGGATGGGAGGTGGGTAATAACACAACCAGAGAACTATTGGCAACTGATAGCTGTTGGGAGATGAAGAGTCAGTTTTCTTTAAGGGCAAAGCTGGCTAGGTTAACTAGGCTCCAGGGGATGAACTTACTCCTAAGGGCATTTTTTGGATATAAATTAGACAATAGGCCTTAAAAATAACAATAAAGGACATAAAATTGGAGGGGATTATTAACGGGTGCTGTAGGTAAGGGAGGGGGTTTGAATACAATAAAAACATTGTATGAAATTATTAAAAGTTCAATAAAATGAATAAAAAAGGCAAAGATCTCTTCTTATGCTTTTATTTTCACTTTCTAATTTCATGACCTATACACATGCACACACAGGAAAACTAAGTTCTGCATGTGAAAGAAAGCATATGGTATGAGTCTGAGTCTGGCTTGTATTGTTTGACATAATGATTTCTGATTCCAGTCATTTTTCTGCAAATTTCACTATCTCATTTTTTCTTTATAGCTGAATAATAGTCCAGTGTATGTATATGCCACCATTTCTTCTTTAAAATATTTTACTGAATCTTTGAGAATATTCTACAATGTATTTTGATCATGTTCAGACCCCCTCTCTCATCTCAACCCCCAAATTACTACTATCTCCTCAGCCCCCAACTTCTGCTTCATGGCCTCTATTCATTTTTTAAGGCCTACCCAGTATAATTTGTGTCTCCAAATACTCTTTGGTGCATGATGTGGGGTTTGGTCATAGCTTTCCTAGCATTGGAAGGCGTTACATATGGGACTGGAAGAAAAAATAAATCATCAACCTTACCCGTGTACATACTTTAGGTTTTTTTTTAATTTATTCATCTCTTGATGGTTGACTTCACTTCACATCTATTGTGAATAGTGATCAAGGACATGTAAATACCTCTGAGGTAGAACTCAGAGCCATTTGGGTATATGCATAGGAGAGGAATACCTGGACTATCTGATAATTAACCTTTATATTTTTGAGGTACTTCCATATTAATTTCCATAGAAGCTTTACAGGTTTGCATTCCTATTAGCTGTGAAAAAAGGCTGATCTTTTCCTACAATCTCAACAGCATTTGCCATCATTTATTTTCTTGATAGTCATTCTGACTGTGGCGAGATAGAATAGTTTTAATTTTCATTGGCCTGATAGTTAAAAATGCTGAATACTTTTTATAAAATATTTATTGACCATTCATACATTTAGAACCATCTCCCCAGTGTATTAGCACATTCCTGAACTGGAAGAATTGAATTTTGAGATTTAAATTTTGTAGTTCTTTTTATATCGAAATATTAACTCCTTGCCTGAGATATAACTGGTAAAGATTTCCTCTCATTCTCTGGCTGTCTGATCACTTTGAATACTATTTCTTTTGCTGTGCAGAAGCATCTTCATTTCATGTAATCCCAAAAGTCAGTTCTTGTGATTATTTCCTGTGGCATTAGTATCCTTTTTAGAAAATCCTTGTCTCTCTCAAATTTTTTCTCCTATATTTTACACCTGCAGTTTCAGTGTCAGATTTTGGGTTAAGGTCTTGATCAGTTTTTAAATGTTCTTCTGTGCAGGGTGCAAATGAATCTAGTCTTATTCTTTTATATGTAGATATCCATTTTTCTTAACAACAGTTGATAATGATGTTGTCCTTCTAAAGTATGTTTTTAGATGACATGAACAAAATAATATCATTTCTTTCTAACATATATTTTCCTTTGAAGTGAAAATCTCATCATTCTAAAAACACCATCATCTCTGATTTTTAGTTATTCCTTTCATTTTGTAAACTAATGTGTTTTGTTGATGACTACATATGAGACTCTGCTCCAGATGGCTTCATTAACAGTATTTTCTTTTTAATCATACATGTTATGTTAATATCTATATTTTACATTTCCTCTACATTTTGAAAACATCAACACATCATTAATTTAAATGCTTGGAATCAAGAATTCATAAAATGTCTGAAGATGACAATTTTCAAATTTAATGTTACATAATCAAATATTATTTTCTTCAGCAAATTATACTGAAGATTATAATATGTATATCCAAGATACATAATTTGAAGCACAAACTCTAAAATGCTCATTTGCAAACCAGTGCCAAGGAAACTACATCAAGCAACTTGGGAGAGTTTACAGTCTGATTTTAGATTTCCATACTAGTAACAATTTGTTTTAAAAAAGATGTACACTTTGTCCTTGACTTCTGTTATTAAGATGCTATATCTGATAGGATACTTTGTCAGATGTCGCATCTCTTAGGCTAGGACTAAACGCTACAAAAATGTTTTTAGAGTGAATAGTCTGAAGGGATAAAATCTGAGAACAGCTAGAAGGAGAGTCAAACCTGCTTGGGTAGTGGACATCTAATAAAAGCTCACTATACTAAGTGTTATATGAATTTCTCTAGTTCACAACAGTCTATATATATTCTCAGAATGAACCATTAGCAATAATTAATGCTACCCATAACTCTACAGACAATGGACACCTGGAGGCACAATGCTTGAAACTACTATAGGCTATATTTATGCAGCTGTGACTCCCTTTCATTAATTTTAATCTATACCTTTTACCTCTAATAAGCAATAATCACAAGTATAACGATTTCTACTGACTTCTGTGAGTCCCATAGCAAATTTTCAAAAGTGAGTCCATTTGGTACCTCCCAAACTTTCTATTGGCACCTTATGAGAAAATATCCTATACGACATATGTCCTAACTTTGGATTTGCATAACTATTTCTTTTCAGATTATCTAATTCAATAGATCCTGGGAATTTACAGATATTCTAATTTGGAAATTGTATTAAGAAATAAATTCTGTTATGCACCTTGGGAGAAGAAACATAAGTTTTATATTAATAACCTGTATCATACACTTGTTAATATAATATATAATTTATATGTGTATATTTAAGTAATTGGAGGTACTTATTAATCAATAATCACAATTTTGTAATTAATCAAGATCAATGAGGGTTTCTCTTAGGAAAGCAATTTGTTGAGTTTGATAAAGTTGCTTAAGCAAATAAAGTATATTTGTTAAGTCAACTTTGTATAGAAAGAAAATATGAATATAGCTAATGAATCTGAACTCAAATTCTACTATACTATAAGCAGTCTCTCAAAGATTAAAGTAAAAGAGATCTCAATACAGAAAAGCAAAAATAACAAATGATACATAGCTACATCTCAATTCAACTGATAGTCTACTTCTCAGAAGAAGTTTTATAGGCCAGGAGAGAATGGCATGAGATATTCAAAGTAAAGCAAAACTTTGCAACTGAGAATAAGATACCAGAGAAGCTTTCTTTCAACGTGAAGGAGAAGGAAAGACATTTCCAAACAAAAAGTGAGAGAGTGTGTCCTCACCAAATCTTTCCTACAACAAATGCATTAGTGGTCAGTAAGTCCCAGTCTATCCTGTCTGGCCCCACCTCCATCACTGAAGTTACATGCATGTGAAACCACTCCTAGCATTTTATATGGATATTAGCGATTTGAAATTAAATCATCATTATTGTAGAGCAAGTTCTCTAACAAGCTGGGCTCTCTCTCAAGCCTTAAAAGAATTTCCTCAAGCTTTAAGAGATAGATATTAGTAGTACATAGTAAACAGACATTAATATGTAAAATTATACATGGGAAAGCATAAAACACATGGATAATAGCAACTATACAGACAAATTCAGAATGTTCTAATACTATAAACATGAGTCATAAATCATCATAAATGAGTATTAAAAAGTAAAAATAATGCATGATGCTGTAAGCCTTTAATTCCCAGAGAGAGAGAGAGAGAGAGAGAGAGAGAGAGAGAGAGAGGTGGATCTTTGAGTTTAAGGCCAGTCACTGATACAAAATAAAACCCTAGCTCAAATAACCAAAAATAAATAAATAGACAAATAAATAAAGCAAAAACAAAATAATAGAAATAATGATTACATTCATATATTAAAACAAAATGAAGGGAGGCTTGACTAGGCACAATAAAATAAAAGATGAGAAGGAAGATATTACAACTAACATCACAGAAATCAAAAGGATCACCGGGGATTAACATGAAAAAATACACACCAACAAATCTAATACCTACAAAGAACTGAACAAATTTGGACACATGTATCTTTTATAAAAATGAATCATGAAGAAACAGAAAACATAAATCAAAAATTGGGCAGGACAGATGGCTCAGTAGTTAAGAGCACTTGCTGCTCTTACACAGGACCCAAGTTTGGATCTGAGCACCCATATTGGACAGCTCAACCTGTATCTCTAGGCCCAAGAGATCAAATGTCCTCTTTTAGTCACCAAAGAGACCAGTACATGTGTGCAAAAAAATACGTACACAGACACACACATATACTTAAATAAAAATAAATGCTTTTAAACAAAGTAGGGACTGGAGAGATGACTCAGTGGTTAAGAGCATCAGCTGCTCTTGCAGAGGACCAGAATTTGGCTGCTCCAGCAGAGAATCCAGGTTTGGTTCCCAGCACCCACATAGTAGCTAATGATCATCTGTAACTCCAGTTCCAGGATACCAGACGCCCTCTGTGTCCCCTGTGGACATTGTACAACATGGGTACAGTTTGCAAGCAAAACATTCGTACACATAAAATAAAATTAAAAGAATCAGGTTTTTTTTGAAATGAAGGCTAGGGTCCAGTGAGATATCTCGGCAGGTAAGGAAGCTTCCTCTCAACCCTGGGGACCTGAAATTGTTCCCTGTGGCACACATGGGTAAAGGAGAGAACTGGCTCCTGCAGTTTTTCCTTTGATCCCCATTCATGTGCAGCGACACAAACATGCACACACATATAAACAAATGAGATACATGTTTAAACAGGGTATAGACCAAAATATACATTTCTCATGACATGCCACTGGCCAAGAAGTACGTGATAAAAACAGCCAGTATCACTTGCACACAAGGAAAACTGTGTCAGGACTATAGTGATGGCCTCCTGACTCCAATTAGAATGATTATTGCCAAAAATGGCAAAGAAACAGAAAGTGATAATGAGGATGTGAAAACAGTTAATGCTTGCACACTGCTAGGAATTTAAATTATTTCTGTCATTGTGGAAAACAGTTTGGAAGTTCTTCAAGAAATTTAACATGCAATTACTACTGATTCAGCTGTCCTGGGTATATATTCAAAGCAAATAACTCAGTCTGTTAATTCCTGTCAGCAGCTACGTTTATTCTAACACTATTAGAATAAATTATGGATTATGGATTATGGGTATGTAAATAAATTATGTATCTATCAATAGATGAATCAATATAGGAATGTGGTACATAAAAACAGTGGAATATTATTTCATCATAAATAAAGAATGGCATTCTGTAATTCATGACAACCTTAGCAGTCACGAAAATCATTATGTTTAGTTAAACAATCCTGTCATGGAAAGACACATTACACTCAGCTTCACTTACCAGTGGATTATATTTTAATCCCATAGATGTTGACAGAAAAATGGCCATTATCAAAGATGAAAGATATGGAGAGAAGCTGATCATGGGAACTACCTCATTTTTAGATAGGAGTAAGAAGTTCTCACAGAATATGATGACTGATGGGGCTGGTGGACTACCTACTATGCTAGTGAAGATGATTCTAAATACTGGTAATGAACATTGCATTTCAAATAGGTACTAGAAAGGAGTTTAAATGTTTTCACCTTAAAGAAGTGATAAATGATGCTGGAGAAGAACTTATAATCCTCTTGCAGAGGGCCCAAATCCTGTTACCAGCACCCACATTGGGTTTCTTACAAACTCTTGTATCTCCAGCTCCAGGGAATCTGATGTCCACTTCTGGAGTTTGCAGTCAGTGCACACACACGTGCACAAGCCCATACACGGATTCATAAATAGATGCATACTTAAAAATAAAATAAACTTCTAAAAAAGAACAAATGGTATCTGTGGGGCTTCAATGGAAAAGTGCCTGCTGTGTAAGCATGAAGACATGTGTTTGGATCTGCATCATCCATGTAAGTGCCAGGCATAATGACATGAGTCTGTAACCCCAAGGATGAACCAAAGAGCTCTAGGTTCAGTGAAAGACCCTGTCTCAGAAATTTAGGTGGGGCTGTACAAGGTGGTACATGCCTTTGATCCCAGCACCCAGAGGTAGTTGGTCTATAAAGCAAGTTCTGTATCAGCTGGCACTATAAGGAGACCCTATCTCAAGAAACAAAATAAACAAATAGACCAAAACTAAGGTGAAAAGTGAATAAATGGTATTAAGCCCATTATAACTCTCTCCTTCCATGCCAAAACACACGCATTGACCACCTGCACACATATACACATATCATATATCCACAATAACATACAGAGAGAGAGACAGAGACAGAGACAGAGGATAAATATTTGAGCTGAGATCCAGATTTTAACCTGATTCGAGCATTACACAATGAATGTCAATGTCAAAATATCAGACAGTATCTCATAAATATGTGTAGTTTCTGTGGCCTTATTTGTATCAGTTGATGCATAAATGAAAATTTAAAATTTTAATTATGTAGTATAATAACTGGATATCTCAATAAGAGACATAAAGCAAAATGATAATTAAATATATGATATACCATATCCAAATGCTCTTTAAGATATAATCACAAACTTTTTTTAAAATTTCTCAAAGCATTCCTATATTATAAAGATGCCAGGCTATACATTATTTTCTGGCTTCGCTTTACAATCTAAATGCTAACATTTGAGACCCATTCTTTCCTATCTAATTTTACTCACCTAATTTTAAGCTTGAGACTCAGTTTTGAATTCAGGGGAAAGATGGGCATGCAATGATCTCATGAATAATTAGAAAATTAATTAGTGTTAAGTGAAACCAAACCCCTATTATAAAGCAAGAATCTAGAGACAACAAGTGGATCACACGGCTTATTCTATGATACTACGCTGGTAGAGACTTGGGTATGGTATTCTTATTTCGGAATATGTTAGGAGATAATAAAGGAAAAGAATGTTAATTTTAGTAGTTTAAAATATTGATTCAAGAGATAATGAAATTTGTATGTAGACTCTGCACGATTTTATTTCTCATAATAGCAGGACAATGATGAAAATTAGACCTAAAAAACTTTTTTTCATTTCTGAATTATGTGAGATTGAACTCACTATGTTGCAATACTCTAGTGCTTTGGTTTGCCTGAGGCCTTGGATTTATAACAGTTGGAGCTGAATTGCTCTGAGGACACCAGTGAATGACACTCAGATGTTTAGAGAAAGGGAACTTGTGTGTTCACAAAGCTGAGAATGTTCAATCAACACTTTTCTCAGTGACCTCACAGTTTATACAGAAGAACATAGGGATATCAGTGATTTAGTTCTAGGGACTGAACACAGGTACTTGTATATAAGTATTCTATCACCAATTTATACTTCTAGTACTAGATTATCTAAATGTAATGACTACATAAGATAATTTAAGCCATTTATCCTAAAAGTGTATATCTATGTCTATTAGGGTCTCTAGAGGAACAGAACTAATAGGTTGAATATATATTATGGAAAGGGATTCATTAAATTAGTTTATATGATACATGCTGAGTAGTTCAAAAATATGTCTCTTCAAAGAGGCTGAGAACCTAATAGCTACTCAGTCAACAAGGCTGAACACCTCAATAGTCCCAATTTGGTGCTGAAGACCTAGAGGATCCCAGGAGACCCACTGATCTTCAGTCTCGGTTGGAAGGCTGAAGTGGTAGTGGTAGCAGCAGCAGCAGCAGGAGGAGCAGGAGCATCTATAGCATCAATGCACTCACCACGAGGGGCAAAGACAAGCAGGGTAAAAGCAAAAGCTTATCCCCTGGACTTCCATGTACGTTGGCCTCTGCTAAGGTGCTATCTACTCTGAGGAAGAATCTTCCCCCTCGGGTAATCCTTCTGGGAAATATCCTTACAGACTTGCCCAAAAGCATGTCTCTTGGTTGGTTTCTGATCTAACCAAGTTGACAACCAAGAATCACCATCACACTAGATTTCTCTTATCCAATTCTAGTAACAATTGATTTCTTCTATTACTATAAATATAAAGGAATAATATAAGAAGAATAAATCATTATTCAAAAATTAAAGATACTACTAATTTATTTCAGCCAAATAATTAGGTACATATGTTTGAGAATAAGTACCCAAATAAACAGCTCTAATTGATAAAATCTCTTATTAGATCTTTGCAAAATTAGCAATGTTGCTAGATATACCCTGTCCTCAGAACAGTTATATTTTCTTGACTATCTAGAAATACCCCCAAAAGTTGCTTTGATTGATTGAAAATTAAGCATAATTCTGGTCTGCTTTTAATGAGATTGAAATAACAGATTTTTTTCAGCCTAACTTTATGTTGAGAATGAACAAAGTCTTGGAGATGTGAGAGAGCTGGCTCTGGATTAAGAGTGTGTGGTGCTCTTGCAGAGGACCCAAGTTCAGTTTCCAGCATTCACATGAGGAGGCTCACAGCCATCTGTAACTGCAACTCCAGGGGATCTGATATTCTTTTCTGACTTCTGAGGGCACCTGCACTCACACTCAAACAGACATACACACAAGCATATACATAATTAAAAGTAAAATAAATTAATATACCTATTTTAAAAAGAGCTTAAGGAAGTAGGAATAATAGATGAGAGCTGGAGTAACCATACTCCACCACAGTCACCAGCCTCCACACACAGTAATATACACTAATAGAATTATAACCCAAGGAAGAATTCATTGTGTACTCTTTTCATTATGGCATTGAAACAACAGTGGATTGCATCAAAATTCTCAAAGTGCCTCTATTCAATGTTCTCTATAGGTTGAGAATGACTGATCTTTGGCTATTTCTAGCTAAATAATCTCTGAACCCTCACAATGTTCTACTTGACAAGTGCCCAAGGCCTTGGTTTTTGTAGTAATTTGACCTGTGTTTATCTTAACAATGTAAATTATAATGAATGCCTACCTGATTTTTCTCTGAAGAAGAACATGGATTTTCAGTAGCTGAGGTCAGCCTTGTGCAAGCTGCATGTCTGTGTGACTAGTCTCTCAATGAAAACCTGGGACACCAATATGTACATGAGCCCTAGTCAGCATTTTGTGTATTGCCACACACTGTGCCTGGGAAAATGACAGACGTCTGAGAAACTTCTCTCAGACAGGGAAACCTGGAAGTTACTCTTGTTATCTCTTGGAATTTGACTCATCAGTCTTTGCCCTTTGCTGATTTTGATCTGTCTTTTCTCCATAACAAATCCTAACCTTGGGATTCAACAGCTTTTCTAGATCTTGTGAATCCTCTCAATGAATTATCAAGCCCAGGGCCAGACTTTAGAAGAACAGACACATCTATTTAAATATCACTTCTCCTATGTAACAGGAAAAGCTCCAACAGTGGCTGTCTAGGAACCTGACGAGGTAAAACAGATCCTAACATTCACATTAGCTGGGTGGGTGTGGAGAATAACATCACTGGATCTTAATGACTTCTGGTATAGCAGTTTCTAGCCTCAGTTTCTGGAAGAGACCCTGTTTCAAAAGAATAGTGTTCTGGTTAGCTTTAGCTGTTAACTTGGCACAACCTAGAGTTGTTTTCTCCTGAGGAAAAAGTCTAAATTGAGGAATTTCCCAGATCAGATTGGTCTGTGGTTATTGCTATGTGGGCTTATCTTGGTTATTAACTGAATCGGGAAGGCCTGGCCTACTGTGTGTTGTACAATCCCTACCCAGGTGTTCCTGGAATGTATAAGAAAGCTAGATTATGGGCCTGTGAGCGAACCAAGAGGCTGAGCCAGGAATCTGTGTTCATCCATCATTCCTGCTTCGTGGTTCCCACTTTCAGATTCTGCTCTGACTTCCTTCAGTGATGGACTGTGATCTTGAAGTGTGAGATGAAAGTTGCTTTTAGTTGAAATGTTTTATTACAGCAACAGACAAGAACTTAGAATGAAGTGATATAGAAGAACACTCAATACCCTCTCCTGCCCTCCTCCAGAGCACTCACCCTAAAACATGTAAGCATACACCTACGTAGACACATCAATACATAAGTAATAAATAAATAAGCAGATACACAGTTTAAAATCTTTTTTAAAGGTACCAAAACTGCTTATGTGCAAAATCTGACAATCACCCAGCCATATCCTAGTCTTCAAATTGTTTGTGTTGTGTGGAATATTTTTTCAGGGTTAATCCTGCAGGCTGCAGGTCTCCAACAATGTCCACTATGGCAGTGGATACAGCCAGTACTCTCCATTTTTCTCAGGGCACATGCCTGTTCTTGGTTCTCTCAAGACCTCTGTATTCAGCAAGCTATGATGCTCTACCTCTGGGTCATTCTCCAGGAATCGTATTTTATGATCATTTGCTATATTTTCATGAGCATTTTTCCTTCAAATCCCATTGAAAAATCAACATAAATTTCAAAATTTTTTGCTTATTTTCATCACTCAAAATGAATAACATGATTTTTTTCATGCTGGAGTAATTTTTTCACAAAAGTTGCTTTATCTGATTTTTCTTTTTCAAATATCATACTCAAAGTAAATTGTCTATTTGAGTGACAAAATCCCAAAACTTGTTATTGTTTTATCAAATACTATAGGAAATTGCCTTCCTGTGTCTTGTACCATGATTGATGTCTTCTCTGTTCATATTTTCGGATACAAAGTCTCTTGCGTTTCTG